>NC_086445.1:182677195-182977195 GCF_028390025.1 Pseudophryne corroboree
AGCTGTCGTTGCAAAATGCCCGATGTTTGCGACTATAGCAAACATCAGACATTTTGCCCTTATCGGCACCCATTACATCCTGGTCCTAGTGTTTACTAGCAAAATCATGTTAACATACTGTTTTCTATTATATTGTAAGAATGACATACTTCATACATATTACGTTTGAATAATACTTTTACTTGACGATACCGAATATCTAGAGCAAGCATGGGAGTGGAATAGTTACAATAGAAACAGTTATTTGGAATACTAACCTTATCCGAGCACCACACACATCTGGAATGGGACTTGATGCACTCTGAGCAGGATAATGTGTGTTTACAGCTATCTGCAACATGATAAGACGCTAGGTTACATCAATCATGGACTATATATATGACATCTTTCTATAGACCATCCTCATCTTACATACAGTATGTCTTGTTTAGACATGCAACTATTTACGTTTGTATAGTACAAAGTATCATTTACCAAAGTATCATTTCATTCATTCTTTCAAGCTCTAAAACCGTATTTTGGGGTGTGGTCTAAATAGGCATGTGACTAGACACATACGGGAGGAGCTCATTCATGAGGGAAAGATGCATCAAACCTATTAAAGTGATAAAGTAGAGAAGTTGCTGATAGCAACCAATCAATTTATAGCTATTATTTATCTAACTCCACCTATAAAATGACTGTAGCTTATAGGTTGCTGTTGGCAACCTCTCCACTTCTTCAGTAGTTTTGATACATCTCCTCCTCATTTCTTTATTATGTAAGGAATCCTAGTGGCACACAGAAGTTGAGGGAATGTGAGTCCCATGTCTCCTGGGCAGCCTCATAGAGGACAGTATTCTGCACAATTACTGCCACTATTGTTTGGGTCCAGTAATTACTGACTGTTACTCAGGGACGTACAGTCAGGGGGTGGGATGTACAAAGCGGAAAATGCGGTAAACCCCTTGTTTACCTCATTTTCCTAATGTACTATCCCCCGGCCGCCAGGTCAGCGCCGTGGAGGGGTTCACCAGCTTTTGCCTATCCGATCGGATCCCTCCCAGCATGCCCTGCGTCCGCCCCAGTCATTCTGCATATGCGCAGAATGACACAGGCGGCCGAAACACGGAAGTGAGGGAGATGCTGGGGATCGCGAAGGACAGCTCTTATCAGAAGAGCTGTCCTTCGCAATGCTAAGCGCATATGTAAGTATGGGCGGCGATGTCACATAGTACATCCCGCCCACGGTAGGCAGGGTAGGCAGAGCCTCAACTGTCATACTCCAGTATATTCTAGAGTTTTGACTATAAAAATTATTAGAATAATACAGAGAATATATTTAGTTTATAAATATAATCTTTGTATTATTAGAATTATTTTTATAGATAAAACTCACCAAATTTGCAGCGCTCTGCTGGAAATACAGGGACTGTCGGGAAGAGACAGAGGTGAGGCAGCTATAAGCTAAGCCTCCCCTCTGTCTAATTCTGGGTACACACTGGCCGATATATTGGCCAATCAATTGATCCGCCAATATATCTTGCTGATCTGCAGGTGCATGCCCCCCAACATGATCCGCTCCATTAGGTACAAATATGCTCTGTTCCTGGACTTCTTTGTCAGTGGCAGTTTCAGAAGTGGGGCTGCAGCACAGTACAAAATTCAAATAGGGGAGCCACACCAACTGCCACTGCGTCCTGCCCGGTGATGTTTGGCAGCATTTGGGAAGGCAGTTGGTGTGGCTCCCCTAGATGAATTTTGTACTGCGCTGCTTCCTCCTCTCTGTAACCGCCACTGACAAAGAAGTCCAGGAACAGAGCATATTTGTACATAATGGACCGGGCCATGTTGGAGGGTATGCAGGTGTGTACAAGCAATATGTCTGTGACAGACATCTTTCACAGATATATTTTATCTGCTGTGCAGCACAGCAGATGGCCAATATATCTGCAGATATATTGGTGCATCTTTCTCTGTGTGTGTGTGTGTGTATGATATATCTGCAGATCGATTAAACTGCAGATAAATCTTCCAGTGCGTACCCAGCTTTATGCTGGGTACACATCTAAAGATATATCTGCAGATGAATTGATCTGCAGATATATTAAGGTGGGTACACACTGGTAGATATATCTATGGACGGATCGGGCAGTGTATTGAGCATACACACTGCCCGATCCGTCGGGGGCTGACATCATGAACTGGGCTGGCGTGTACACATGCCCGCCCAGTTCAGCTGTCAATCACCGCCGGCTCCCGCAGCATGTGTACGGGCGGCTGGCTGTTCACCCGTACACACACAGCGACGCACCAATATATCGGTAGATATACTGTTGTGTGTTAATCTGGCTCTGGTACTAGTCAGTGCCTCCTCAGCCAATTACCTCACCGCACGTCCCTGCAATATACCCCCTGCCACAGGGAAAAAGCAGATAGTCCCCAACACAATTTAGGCTGCTTCTGCAGAGATTCTGCAACATGGTGGGCACTTTTTCCCGGTGGGCGCCACCCATGGAAGCACCAGGCATGGCACCAGCTAGTGATAATCATCAGTAGTAGCTCATGTAATCATGACCAGTGGCCAGAAAGAAGGGATTATGGAATTCCTCTGTGGATAGGGATAATTTAGTCTTCATCTGTGGTTTTAGATTTTGTGTATTGTATTACACCGCAATGATGCTGCTGCCCCTGTTGTTGTATTGACCTGTTTCTGTATGTTAGCAGGGGGTTTAAGTTATCTAAGGGCTGGACTACTACAGATGATAGGTTGTGATTTAATGGCACAGGGATTGGTTTTACACACATACAAAGGGGTATATTTACTAAAATGCTGGCTTACAAAAGTGGAGATGTTGCCCATAGCAACCAGATTCTGGCTATTATCTTCTCGAAGGTACAAGAGAAATGATAAGTAGAATCTGACTGGTTGCTATAGGCATCATCGCCACATTTGAAAACCTGTACATTAGTAAATATACCCCAACGTCACAGACAAGGAACACCAGAACTCTGTCTGAGTAAAAGCCGCGGACGCTCGCATTTGAACCCTTTTTATGCAGATTCAGACTCAGTTGCATACGATGTCCAAATGTCGCACATCAGTGTAAGCGACAATGTAGTATTGTCACTTCTTTGTGTTTTAATGCAAATAAGATGCACATTTTCACTGATAAAGACACTTGGCGTCTCCGAGTCACATGGTACTTGGCGCATGGAGAGGGGTTATCTGGCTCGACAGAAGCAATAGTTAGAAAGGACACGTAAGTATCTGCACACTATGGGACTAAGGTAAGGATGTCATTGCTTCCAAAACACAGGTGCAAATTCCATTCACAGAAAAAGCTGCAATTAATGTTCTGTGTATGCCAAGCCACAGCACAATGTATGCCAGTCATATGTCACATACTTTATGCCCATGTGTCCTTGGCAAAATTCTATTAGGTATCAATATAACTTGAAATACTTATTGAATAACAGAACGAGGAGACATACAGTAGATTTATTTAAGTATGAAATACGCTTGTTTGTCCAAATGCTCAAATACGTCATTTTGAATAATTGTCCGCAAACACTTTCACTAAAAGGGATTTATCTCTTATATGATTACCCGGGTGTGATATGATATCCCAGCGGTCGGGATGCCGGTAGTCAAAAGACCGACCGCGGCATCCCGATGGAAACAATTCCGTCAGGTGCTGTAGGTAAGCATACCCCCCTAAACCTAACCCTCCCTTCCCGCAGCCTACTGTCCCCCCTCACAGCCTATCCCTAACCCGGGTTAGAGTTAATACTGTTTTTTTTTTTATATATGTCTGTCTTTTGTTTTGATTCGACTAACTTTTGTTCCCCGTATCTTGTTTAATAGTACTGTGCTCAGAGTGGTAGAAGAGATTGATATGAATCAGAAGTGAGTCGGCAATTCCAACAGGGAAGTCTTTATATTAGTCTGCAATGAACTCTGGATTTAGGGGGGTATTCGGCATCACATATAGATGAGATGCAAACACATCTCCCCGTGTGCTGACACAGTGCGCACATGCAGGATCCGCACCTCACATGTGACGGCGGGGAGATGCGAACCCCTTTCCCCGAATGCTGGGACCCGCTGTGACTCCTGTCACTAGCAGACCTTACAGCCAATCAGGGAGCGCCACGTCATAGCGCTCTCCTGATTGGCTGTGCGCTCTTGGCCTGTCAATCAGGCGAAGCGCACTGGCTATATTGGAGGATCGCGGTCGTCCATTATTGTCAATGGTAGGAAAATTGCGGTCTGCGGCTAACCGAGAGGTTAATTGAGGTCACTCTTGTGGGTGACATTAATGAACCTCGCGGTTAGCCGCAGACTGCAATTTTACCACCATCGACTGTAATCGAGGACCACGATCCTCCATTATAGCCAGTGCGCTCCGCCTGACTGATAGGCCAGGAGCGCACAGCCAATCAGGAGAGCGCTATGATGTGGCGCTCTCTGATTGGCTGCTGGATCCTCTAGTGACAGCAGTCACAGGGGGTCCCGGCATTCGGGGAAAGGGGCTCCATGTGTAAACATGGAACCCCTTTAGTGGCGTGGATTGGGTTTTTCGGTTTATTATTTCTTAACCCTGTGGATGCCTACATGGGAAGAAGAGGACCGATCATCACTGAAAAATAAATTAGTATTTTGTTTTTTTGTTTTTACAGGTACACCAAGGGATACTACTAGAAAAGGGGATGGGCTCCGACACTAGGTAAGTAAGTGTCAATGTGTAAGTGCGCATGTATGTGAAAATAAACTTGTACTTTCACAGTGTGTGTTGTGTTTTTATTTGGGTATTTCTTTTGTTGTGTAACTACAGGTACCAGCAGGCCCGTTAATTCCCTGCATGCTACATGGCAAAGTGTACACATGCATTCGCACACTTGCACGGGCAGGTTTTCACTCTCCTTGGGTGGCAACTATCTTGAGAATTTAAAATTATTTCTAAATAAACATTTCAATGCCAGCGTTAATATATACTGCGGACGCAAGGCGCATCTTATAACCATGGCCCTCATTCCGAGTTGATCGCTCGCAAGGCGATTTTAGCAGAGTTACACACGCTAAGCCGCCGCCTACTGGGAGTGAATCTTAGCTTCTTAAAATTGCGACCGATGTATTCGCAATATTGCGATTACAAACTACTTAGCAGTTTCAGAGTAGCTTCAGACATACTCGGCATCTGCGATCAGTTCAGTGCTTGTCGTTCCTGGTTTGACGTCATAAACACACCCAGCGTTCGCCCAGACACTCCTCCGTTTCTCCGGCCACTCCTGCGTTTTTTCCGGAAACGGTAGCGTTTTTAACCACACGCCCATGAAACGCCGTGTTTCCGCCCAGTAACACCCATTTCCTGTCAATCACATTACGATCGCCGGAGCGAAGAAAAAGCCGTGAGTAAAAATACTATCTTCATTGTTAAATTACTTGGCGCAGTCGCAGTGCGAATATTGCGCATGCGTACTAAGCGGAATTTCACTGCGATGCGATGAAATATACCGAGCGAACGACTCGGAATGAGGGCCCATATACAATAAAAGTGCGCTGAACGTCGCAACACTATATCCCTTAAGAGAAAGCAAGCAGTCGCACACATTGTAAGCTGAGGTCCAACGCTCAGAGATGTATATATATTCGATATTAAAAGGGTATGCATACAAAATAACATATGTACAGCATATCATTAGGTATAACATGTATATATATATATATATATATATATATATATGGTTACAGAGTTACAATTACACAAGAAGCAGTTACAGTTACAAAATAATCAGTTACAGCCAGCATACGTCACCCTGCAGCTCAGTGCACAGTCGTCTCCATCAGCACGCAACTAACTAACCATATCTTAGAAAACTGCCTATATCCAAACAGTGGGAGTTAACAGTCTGTTGGTTTCGGTCTCCTTCCATTGTTCCAGAGGCCAGACCTCTCAAGAACTCAATGGCTCATAGGTGTGAGAGCTTTTGTCCTGTGTTGCTGACACATGTGTCTGACCCAGGGCCATGCTGTGGAGCTAGTTTCAAGTCTTCAGAAAGTCTTTTGTTCACATAGAATGTGGCTTCATATTAATGTATGCGCACGAACAGAGACCTCTCTGTTTGGAGTTTGTATGTTGTCTGCATGTAATATTTTTGACTTCGACAATCTGATCGCAGACCTCTGCAAATTTGCAGCACAGCAATTAGGTCTGAATTGGGCCCTATGATAGAAAGGTGTCAGAACAGAATAGATGCGATGAATAATAAATACATCCTGCCCTCATGTCTCATTCTCAGAGTGTGTATTCTTTCCCAGTCTCACATAATGAGACCTGGCCTACACTGTCTCTCACATTGCTATGATTCTGTTCTGCGGTTTAAGAACAAAGAATATAAACGACTTCCCCTTTTCATACAGTGGAAATGTCATTTCGATAATCATGCCTGTTGAGAAACCAACGCATTCTTTACTGTTTAAAAAAAAAATCTATATTTTCCCACAGCCTTACATCTAGATGTTTCCACTTAAGGTGCCCATACACTAGACAACCTGTAAACGATGCCTTCTCGTTAATGATTTCCCAGCAGCTCCCCGGCAGTCCTGGGCAAACGATATAGTATAGTACAATACATATAAGATATATCTTAAGATATATCTTAAGATCTGGGAGTGGCTACATCCAGGAGCATGCTATCGTTGATGATAGCTTCAGATCTTCCCTGCAGCAGGAAAGATCAGAAGCTCCGACCAACGACCAGAGGGACCGCACATCGTGATCATTCGCAGACACTGAATGATCTGCACTCTTATGTATGATTTGTAGTTCCGATCTGTCGGAAATGGCACATAATATCATCTAGTGCAGTGGTTCTCAAACTCGGTCCTCAGGACCCCACACGGTTCACGTTTTCTATGTCACCCAGCAGCTGCACTGTGTATCACCAACTGTCACATTTTAAAAATCTACAGGTGACCTGCAAAACATGGACCGTGTGGGGTCCTGAGGACCGAGTTTGAGAACCTGTAATCTAGTGTATGGGCATCTTTACATCTAGCCTCCCTGCACATTAAACATCCCTTCGAGTGATGCCATGCCATTGCTTGACTTGGTGGTGCCAAGTATCTATTTGTGCAGCTTTTTTCACATTAAAATGCGTCTTAATCGCAAAACGATGTGAATAGGATGCACAAGCAGATTTTGCTGATTAAAATTAAAACGCTGTAACGTACATAGCATTTTGTATGCAGATGCAGTCACACACAGAATATAGTCATGCCGCATATCATTTTACTCAGCATAAGCTGCTAGTGCGTCATATTCACACAGCAATGCTTATAAGAGGCATTTTCTGCAAGAAATGACACCCAATGCTAACGGAGCTGCACAGTCAGCTCACTCTTGCCAGGCATCTCCCACTGCATGGCGTATTGAGGCAAGATGTATAAGTAGGCTTACCATACTATCAGGGCCTGATTAAGGGTTCCAGCCACCCCAGGCTAATACAGAAGTGGCCACCCCTTCCCCGCTCCCAATTTTTTAGTTTATTTTTTTTTATACTTACCTAGTGCCCCACGGAGCCCCTCGGTCCCCTTGACAACGTAGAATCCATGGGGTACCTGTAAAAAAATTATTTATACTCACCTAATCCGATGTAGATCGATCCTCTTCGTTCCAACTTCAATTAGGCAGCCACAGATGTAAAAAACAAACAGCTGCCTGTCCCCCTATACAGCGCACGCTGCTTGCCCCCACACTGTCTGTTTGTTTGTCCCCCACCTGCTTTCCTCATACTGAGCACCTACTCCCCTCTAGCACACATTACCGTCATCTCTCCTGCAGCTGCTCAGCAACAGATAGCCTCCAGCCCTCCACAATGACAGTCCATACCTCACCTGGTTAGAGAAGAGTCCTCTCGCATGTTCAGGGTTGCACTCTGCCTACGCAGCCTACAGTAGCTGCTAAGGCTGGCAGCAACCCGCCGTCTTTTTGGGTCGCTGCGACTGCGTTTCACGTCATGCAGCCGCAGCCCGTCGGTCCAGAAACGGTCCAGACACCTGCAAAACACTGACGTGACGCCCCCTTCCACCCCGTGAACACCTCTGCCATCGCATCTCAGTGTGTGCACACGTGCAATGCGGCTTCTGTGCGTGCGCACACTGCAGAGGGCATCATCATGCAAACGCTGTCGGAGTAGCGCCCCATGCTGAATTAAGCCCATAGGCAGGGCCGTTTCTTGGGGCAGGCGAGCAGTGCAACCGCACTGGGCGCCCGCCGCGGCACTAACTGTGGCTCCCTGCTTCCCCCTCCTATTTCTCCCCGAGTTTCCCACTCGGGGGGCGGAGTTTCACGGAATGGCGCGGTTGCGTCGTTACGTCACGACGCAACCCCGTCACTCCGCGAAACTCCCCCCCGCCCCCTCCCGAGCGGAGTACAGAGGGGGATCCAAGTTAGGAAGAGGGAAAGGCCAGCGCGAGGAGCGACTGGTGAGGCGGGCCGAAGAGCGGTAATCGCCTCTGTAAGTATTCTCTCTCTCTCTCAATGTGTAAAATGGGGACACCTGCCGTAACGTGTGAAATGGGGACTCTTGCCTGCCGTAATGTGGGGATTTAATGTATCAAGGGCATTGCTGTGTGTGGCATAATATGGTGAAGGGGGCATTACTGTGTGGGGTTTAATATGGTAGAATTTTTTTTTCCTGTGGTGGTCGTGATCTGTTGGAGCAGGGTCAAAACCTGGATTGTGAGGTAGTCTTTTCAGACGAGGCCATGCCCATTTAAATGAGGCCACACCCATTTAGATGAGGCCATGCCCCCTTGCCGTGTGCGCGCGCAAGGTTTTTTTTTTAATCTAGGGGTGTGGGGGGGGGGGGGTACATTTTTTTATGTCATGTGGGGGCGCATTTTTAAATCTCGCACTGGGAGCCAAATTGGGTAGAAACAGCCCTGCCCATAGGCCCAAATGTATACAGCATTAGCAAGAGATAAATCTGAGACGCATAAGGAGAAATAAAGTACCAGCCAATCAAATCCTAACTTTCATTTCTCAAACATCTCCTGTGACATGGCAGTTAGAAAGCTGATTGGCTAGTACTTTATCTCTCCTTATGCGTTTCAGATTTATCTCTTGTTAACGCTTAATAAATTTTTGCCATAGAGAGCAAACTTCCCTAGAATATTTTAA
Organism: Pseudophryne corroboree; assembly: GCF_028390025.1. NCBI lineage: Eukaryota > Metazoa > Chordata > Amphibia > Anura > Myobatrachidae > Pseudophryne > Pseudophryne corroboree. The sequence goes on from NC_086445.1 coordinate 182,686,363, forward strand.
AGCTGATCCTTATTAATGGCTAGTAAAGTGCGCTGCACTAAATAGAAAGTGCATCTAAAAGCTCCACTCCTTTCTCTGTTTCTCTGTTTACTGGTTTCAAAATGCAAAACCCTTTTCTTTTCTTTTGTATTCTTCTTTTTAATAGGTCAATAAAAACAAATATAAATTTGTGAGAAAGTTGGACACTGTGGAAAACTGGACACTGTAATTAATTAATTTGCAGTGTTGTTAATAGAACATTTTGGAAACTGTTGAATTAACAGCAGAATTGAAAGACAATCAAGACAAGACAAGGGGGGTGGGGGTGAAGAAAGTGTGGGGGGGGGAATTACACATGTAAATTTTAATCTTCTGACAAATAAAGGTATTTATTTCTTTTTGAAATATCAGTGTGGAAGGGCCAGGGGTTGTCAGCTGGTAATAAGGAGGGAATAATATTTTAATGGAGAGAGGCAAACTCTTTAGATAGATTGTTATTGGGTTCAGATGGTTATATCAGGTAGACTGAAGTACTAATTAATATCTTTTTTACACCACCAAAGCCAGGATGCACCCAGGACCTTGTACATGGGTCCAACACACTGCATCCCGGCTTTGGCCCCTTTCAGACTACACTGCTGCTCCTGGCTTATTGCCGGGTCAGCCGCGTCAGCGGTCACGTGCCCCGGGCTCTCCAAATGCTGGCTTTTCTATAGTGTGAACGGGTCCAGGGTCGCATGGACCCTACACCTGTTCACACTGCACAGTGATTTGGGTTGAAGCTTCCAGGGTTGAAATGCCTGGTTGTTCAACCCGGGATATTTGTGAGTGGCTCTTTCAGATGGCATCTCGACACCTGAAAGGGGTATAAGTCACCTGTGCTCAAATATGGCTATCCTTAAAACCTGGACTGTAATGGTAGAGTTTGGTAAACTCCATCCCAGAGTGACAAGGAGGATGTGCATTATAGATAGTGTGGTTGGGTTTAGATTTTTCTAAATAACCATAGAGTTCAGACCTGACATAGAGTTCAGACCCGCATGAGGCGGGTCGCACCCGGGAGCCTGACACGGGAGCTCCCAGGGTGCGACCCGCCTCAGACGCCCTGCAGCCGCTGTCTGCAACCCGCCATATTGGCGGGTTGGTGACGTCAGCGGTAACGCGGTGGGGGCGATGCTTGGAGATCACGTGAAATGGGTCGCATTGACCCGGCTCCTGCTCACACCGCACAGCAAGCCGGGTTGAACACGAATAATGTACCAACCAATCAGCACCTGTACTTTTTCAAATACAGTCTGTAACATGGTAGTTAGGAGCTGATTGGCGCGTACTTTATCTCTCTCCACTTTATCACTCCAAGGCTTAGTACATCTCGCCAAGAGAAAATGAAAGAGCATTGCTGTTGATTATGTTCTTTTCTGTAAAACACTTTAACCAATGTTTAGCAAATCATTTCTTTCTTTTATATAAACTTTTTGAGGCTTAAGCTGCAAATATTCAATGATAAATGGGCACTAATGATTGGGAAATTCCTATGTGGTAGAGTTTAGACTAAGGGGCCCTACACATTGGCCGATCCGCCGCCGAGCTGGCCGACGGCGGATACAGCTGACGGGCGACCCGGCGGCGGGGGGGCAGTGACGGGGTGAGTGAAGTTACTTCACTCCCCCCGTCACATGGCTCCATAGAACTGCAGGCAAATATGGACGAGATCGTCCATATTGGCCTGCATGCACAGCCGACGGGGCACCAGCGATGAACGAGCGCGGGGCCGCGCATCGTTCATCGCTGGTGCCTCCACACTGCACGATATGAACGTTATCTTATCACAAAATTTTTCACAACTGCGCCTGTGTGAAAATGTTATTGGTATATTGTGAAACAACAAAAGTGGGGAACAACAATACGATTAATAGTATTTATTAGACTAACAGAAATTAGTATAGAAAGAATTCTTGCACTTTGACCTTGGTTACCAAAAAGGAAAGTATATATATATATGTGGTTGCACAAAGAATAAAAAATAAACATCAAAATTGAAAAATAAAATATATAGAATAAAAATTAATGAAAAAATGAAAAAAATGAAAAAAATGAAAAAACTTCTACAGAAAGAATTTTAGTCTCTATTGTTCAGGGATAGACTGTTGCTATTCCGAAAACGGAGGAAGAAAAAAATATAATGTATATAATAATAATAAATATATAGTGTGGATTGCTTATTGGTGAGAATAGAGTGTGGCGTCCCACCTCTTTCACACCTAAATTGTAGTCCTATACTCGTTTGAGTATATAATCAGGTTGAAGATTCTGAGCTGATACAGTGATTTGCGGAGTGAAGAGTCTCTTGTTGATAATTGATAAGTCTTTTATCAGTAGCTGGTCTTGAATGTGGTTGCTTTGATATGGGGTACCCCGAGTGGATAGCGGAGGGACAAGGTGAATAGGGGACAGGGTGACTGAAAAACTCCGGACTCCCCGCTTGTCACCTCTGTCACGGATGGCGGAAGGCGCCCGTATCCACGGGCGATCACCGCCTACCGAGACCGGGGGATGCGGTCACGTCTGTGGGGGGAAGGTATCACAGGCTTCGAGACCCGCAACGGGACTGTCCGCCTTGAACCCTCCCTCCTGCGGAGTAAGTTACCTTGTTTTCTATGCTTGATCCCGTCGACCACTTCCACGTCTTTCGCTCGGTCTTCTCTGCGTCTGGTGGTCGATGATCCACTGGTCTGGTCTGTTTCCCCTCTCGGCAGCGCTATTTGGATTTCCTCCGCAATAGTTACATGTATCTTATAGATGTTGGGTCAGAATCTTATTTTGAAAAAGTTGCTGCTGTTAGTGTGAATGTCTCTCTCTTCTCCGACGCGTATCGACCCGTCTGGGTCTTCCTCAGGGAGTCTGTCAACGTTATCTTGTTCATTAATGAACGAGATCGTTCATATCGTGCAGTGATGTCGGCCAGTGTGTAGGGCCTATAACAGGACGTGAGTGAGCAATGAGAGAACAACACAAACACTGTGCAGGAGGACTGGGGCAACAAGGTGCAGGTGAGCATAGCCAGCTATAAGGGGAAACAGCTGCTATAGGTGAGAAAGAACCAGCCTTATCAAGAAACTGCACAGACCACACATGCAGAAGACCTTGCTATGGATTTACATAGTCCTATCTACATCAGGTGCTATTCTGCACCACCTGATCAGGCAATGCCTCCACCATGCTCCCCATTTATGAAAGATTAGTTGTATAAGTTGCTACTTTGCACAACTTTCAGGCTTTAAGGGTGTGGCAGGTATAAACTTTAGAAGAAGATTCAAGTTTTGTGCATGCAACATGTACTCTAACCACACGTAAAACGGGCTCGTACAAGAGATACCTCCACTATAAAGAGAACAGGTGTTTGTGGTTTCCCTAGATGTGTAGTAGCAACCATTTTTTTTGCATGAGTAATTTCCTGTAGGTTTATATTCATATTTTCCTAAACACTTTTTAAGTGTAATAAATTTACCTACAGATACAGTACTATTGCACCTGACCAAGTAATGTGCTCATAATATGCAGAGTTGTCTCCTCTCCCACAGATGGGAAATGTGCCCACACATCTGGATCTCAGCCACCAAGTCCTCACTCACTGAGCCACAGTCTACAGCGACTCTGTGCACAACTGCACACACATTATTGTAATACAGGACCAGGGCACAACTGTATTAGCTAATGCAGACTGGTTACACTTGCTATATTTTCTAATAAATACTTAGCCGATAACACACACACTGCACAAACATAGCAAACAATCATTATTTGTAGCAGTTCTTCATACAATCATTTAGATCAAGTACAGCCATACTACCTGGCTGATGTATTGTTTCCTTGTTTCCAGATAATCCAGGGATCAGGAGGAACCCAACAGCCCAGATGACAGTTACAAGGTCCATATTCTGGAAAACAATAGTTATGTACTCAGAATAAGAAGGCATCAACGGTTTTTGTTTTCATTTGGCAAAATAAACAAACTATTAACAATTAATTCAGATAATATGAGGCTAACTTTACTACTGAACGCTTGTTTAAACATTTCAATAGATTTTTATTTACCAGTCTAACAAGACTCACATACTATTACAATGAAAGCACATATTAAATTCTGTTGCAAAAACCTGTGTCAACACTTGCAAAGGACCCGACATCATCATATACCGTGTCACTGTCACCTCTATGACTGTCCCCAATATAGAACCAACCGTCCTGCTCTGTCCTGGAAAGAGCTGGGCGTGAGATGGAAGTACAGAGTACTTAAAAAAACGAAGGGGAAGAGAAAGGCTAAACTACTGTATTATGTAACCTAATTTAATGTTGTTGTTTTTTAGTAATCACCACTTACAAGTATGTATTACTATTTGTTAACTGTTATATTTATATAGTGCATGCATATTACGCAGGGATTAGGTGAAAACCGGGCCGGACCAAATCCCGGAATGCCGGACCGGATCAACTCCCTGCAGCGACCTCTGCCGCTGGGGAGCTGTGAAAGCGCGTCCCCGTCCGGGGGGCGGGTCCGCGGACGGGCTGTCAGCAGGGAGGGAGAAATCACTGCAGGCTCCCGCACGAAGCTGCTGCACTGCTAGGAGGCTGTCAGCCCTGCACAGTGACGCTGTCTGTGCGCTGCTGTCACACAGGGGAACCGCTGTGCAGGGCTGACAGCCTCCCACCTACCCCGCTGCTACTACACTCGGGCAGAGGGATGGAGGGGGGAGAACGGACATAGCTGCTGGTGCTGCAGCTCATCTATTTCACACACTGGCTGCATAGGGAGGTTTTTTTTCTTTTTTAGAGCAGTATAAATATATAAATAAATAATTAATAATAAATGACCACTTGCCCATTGTTTTTGTTGGGAGGGTAGGGGGTGTGACCACGCCGCCTTTATAAAAAAAAATATACCCTATTACGCAGTGCTTTATAGAGAATGTTTTACTATTTACGTCATTTCCTGTCGCAGTGGAGTTTATAATTTATAACTCCTATTACATAAAACACACAATGGTTCATTTATTGTCAGAAGCCAGTTAACCTATCGGTCAGTTTTTGAGAAGTGGGCAGAAACGGGGCACCTGGAGGAAACTTACACAATCACAGGGAGCACATAGAAACTCCACAAAGCTAGGTTCTTGGCTGCAATCGAGCCCATGATCCCAGAGCTGCGAAGCAGCAATACCAGCCATTGTGCCACTCTGCTGCCTCCAGTTTAGAAGGAATAGAGAATTTAATAGGCCATGAGTCATATGCAAGAAGCTTGGAAAGGGATTGTGGATTAAAAGTGTATCTATTCTATACATATCATATTGTTTATACCATACTTAATAGGTCCAAGTAATATGAATTCTTGAGCAGACTGTATATCTTCCATTGAAATATAGTAGTCAGATTTTTTTAAACTATTCTTCAATGGTTCAAACAGTAAAGAAAAGAGAAAAGGCTGCGCTTAAGGTGTTATGATGCATGTGGAGAGCTGACAATGAATTAATATGAAGGTTATTTATTTGTTATAATAAAACACTAATAAAACCATGTATACAATATATCAATAATATATATATATATATATATACACATACACACTCTGAAACACCCTGCCAGCACATTTGTGCTTCATTCCTCTCCTCTATTACTATATCAGTGGGCACTTTAGAGGACTCCACCGAGGACGATCGGTGTCATCAGCCCAGGAGAGGTAATATCATATACACATTAATTGTTATATTAACTTGTTGCCGGGACTTCCACTATCTATCAGCGACTAAGTGCATGCTGCCTCTGCACTTATACAGAGTCTGAAGTTTCCTCTACTGCTCATACAGAGGGAAATCCCTGTAGTGATACATTATAATAAGAATTTACTTACCGATAATTCTATTTCTCGTAGTCCGTAGTGGATGCTGGGGACTCCGTAAGGACCATGGGGAATAGCGGCTCCGCAGGAGACTGGGCACATCTAAAGAAAGCTTTAGGACTATCTGGTGTGCACTGGCTCCTCCCCCTATGACCCTCCTCCAAGCCTCAGTTAGGATACTGTGCCCGGACGAGCGTACACAATAAGGAAGGATTTTGAATCCCGGGTAAGACTCATACCAGCCACACCAATCACACTGTACAACCTGTGATCTGAACCCAGTTAACAGCATGATAACAGCGGAGCCTCTGAAAAGATGGCTCACAACAATAATAACCCGATTTTTGTAACAATAACTATGTACAAGTATTGCAGACAATCCGCACTTGGGATGGGCGCCCAGCATCCACTACGGACTACGAAAAATAGAATTATCGGTAAGTAAATTCTTATTTTCTCTAACGTCCTAAGTGGATGCTGGGGACTCCGTAAGGACCATGGGGATTATACCAAAGCTCCCAAACGGGCGGGAGAGTGCGGATGACTCTGCAGCACCAAATGAGAGAACTCCAGGTCCTCCTCAGCCAGGGTATCAATTTTGTAGAATTTTACAAACGTATTTGCTCCTGACCAAGTAGCTGCTCGGCAAAGTTGTAAAGCCGAGACCCCTCGGGCAGCCGCCCAAGATGAGCCCCCTTCCTTGTGGAGTGGGCATTTACAGATTTTTGGCTGTGGCAGGCCTGCCACAGAATGTGCAAGCTGAATTGTACTACAAATCCAACGAGCAATAGTCTGCTTAGAAGCAGGAGCACCCAGCTTGTTGGGTGCATACAGGATAAACAGCGAGTCAGTTTTCCTGACTCCAGCCATCCTGGAAACATATATTTTCAGGGCCCTGACAACGTCTAGCAACTTGGAGTCCTCCAAGTCCCTAGTAGCCGCAGGCACCACAATAGGTTGGTTCAGGTGAAACGCTGAAACCACCTTAGGGAGAAACTGAGGACGAGTCCTCAATTCCGCCCTGTCCGAATGGAAAATCAGATAAGGGCCTTTACAGGATAAAGCCGCCAATTCTGACACGCACCTGGCCCAGGCCAGGGCCAACAGCATGACCACTTTCCATGTGAGATATTTTAACTCCACAGATTTAAGTGGTTCAAACCAATGTGACTTTTGGAAACCAAAAACTACATTGAGATCCCAAGGTGCCACTGGAGGCACAAAAGGAGGCTGTATATGCAGTACCCCTTTTACAAACGTCTGAACTTCAGGGACTGAAGCTAGTTCTTTTTGGAAGAAAATTGACAGGGCCGAAATTTGAACCTTAATGGACCCCAATTTCAGGCCCATAGACACTCCTGTTTGCAGGAAATGTATGAATCGACCCAGTTGAATTTCCTCCGTCGGGCCTTACTGGCCTCGCACCACGCAACATATTTTCGCCAAATGCGGTGATAATGTTTTGCGGTTACATCCTTCCTGGCTTTGATCAGGATAGGGATGACTTCATCCGGAATGCCTTTTTTCCTTCAGGATCCGGCGTTCAACCGCCATGCCGTCAAACGCAGCCGCGGTAAGTCTTGGAACAGACAGGGTCCTTGCTGGAGCAGGTCCCTTCTTAGAGGTAGAGGCCACGGATCCTTCGTGAGCATCTCTTGAAGTTCCGGTTACCAAGTCCTTCTTGGCCAATCCGGAGCCACAAATATAGTGCTTACTCCTCTCCATCTTATCAATCTCAGTACCTTGGGTATGAGAGGCAGAGGAGGGAACACATACACTGACTGGTACACCCACGGTGTTACCAGAACGTCTACAGCTATTGCCTGAGGGTCCCTTGACCTGGCGCAATACCTGTCGAGTTTTTAATCATGTGGAAGACTTCTGGGTGAAGTCCCCACTCTCCCGGGAGGAGGTCGTGCTGAGGAAGTCTGCTTCCCAGTTGTCCACTCCCGGAATGAATACTGCTGACAGTGCTATCACATGATTTTCCGCCCAGCGAAGAATCCTTGCAGCTTCTGCCATTGCCCTCCTGCTTCTTGTGCCACCCTGTCTGTTTACGTGGGTGACTGCCGTGATGTTGTCCGACTGGATCAACACCGGCTGACCTTGAAGCAGAGGTCTTGCTAAGCTTAGAGCATTGTAAATGGCCCTTAGCTTTGTGAAGTGATGTCTCCAGACTTGACCATAAGCCCTGGATATACCTTCCCTGTGTGACTGCTCCCCAGCCTTGCAGGCTGGCATCCGTGGTCACCAGGACCCAGTCCTGAATGCCGAATCTGCGGCCCTCTAGAAGATGAGCACTCTGCAACCACCACAGGAGGGACACCCTTGTCCTTGGTGACAGGGTTATCCGCTGATGCATCTGAAGATGCGACCCGGACCATTTGTCCAGCAGGTCCCACTGGAAAGTTCTTGCGTGGAATCTGCCGAATGGGATCGCTTCGTAGGAAGCCACCATTTTACCCAGAACCCTTGTGCATTGATGCACTGAGACTTGGCTCGGTTTTAGGAGGTTCCTGACTAGCTCGGATAACTCCCTGGCTTTCTTCTCCGGGAGAAAAGCCTTTTTCTGGACTGTGTCCAGGATCATCCCTAGGAACAGAAGACAAGTCGTCGGAACCAGCTGCGATTTTGGAATATTGAGAATCCAATCGTGCTGCCGCAACACTACCTGAAAGAGTGCTACACCGACCTCCAACTGTTCCCTGGATCTTACCCTTATCAGGGAATCGTCCAAGTAAAGGATAACTAAAATTCCCTCCTCGAAGGAATATCATCATTTCGGCCATTACCTTGGTAAAGACCCGGGGTGCCGTGGACCATCCATACGGCAGCATCTGAACTGATAGTGACAGTTCTGTACCATAAACCTGAGGTACCCTTGATGAGAAGGGTAAATTTTGACATGAAGGTAAGCATCCTTGATGTCCCGAGACATCATGTAGTCCCCTTCTTCCAGGTTCGCAATCACTGCTCTGAGTGACTCAATCTTGAATTTGAACCTCTGTATGTAAGTGTTCAAAGATTTTAGATTTAGAATCGGTCTCACCGAGCCGTCCGGCTTCGGTACCACAACGGTGTGGAATAATACCCCGTTCCCTGTTGCAGGAGGGGTACCTTGTTATCACCTGCTGGGAATACAGCTTGTGAATGGCTTCCAAAACAGTCTCCCTGTCAGAAGGAGACATCGGTAAAGCCGACTTTAGGAAACGGCGAGGGGGAGACGTCTCGAATTCTAATTTGTACCCCTGAGATATCACCTGAAGGATCCAGGGGTCTACTTGCGAGTGAGCCCACTGCGCGCTGAAATTCATTGAGACGGGCCCCCCACCGTGCCTGATTCTGCTTGTAAAGCCCCAGCGTCATACTGAGGGCTTGGCAGAGGCGGGAGAGGGTTTCTGTTCCTGGGAACTGGCTGATATCTGCAGCCTTTTTCCTCTCCCTCTGTCACGGGGCAGAAATGTGGAATCTTTTGCCCGCTTGTCCACGAAAAGACTGCGCCTGATAATACGGCGTCTTCTCATGTTGAGAGGCGACCTGGGGTACAAACGTGGATTTCCCAGCTGTTGCCGTGGCCACCAGGTCTGAAAGACCGACCCCAAATAACTCCTCCCTTTAATAAGGCAATACTTCCAAATGCCGTTTGGAATACGCATCACCTGACCACTGACGTGTCCATAACCCTCTACTGGTAGAAATGGACAACGCACTTAGACTTGATGCCAGTCGGCAAATATTCCGCTGTGCAGCACGCATATATAGAAATGCATCTTTTAAATGCTCTATAGGCAAAAATATACTGTCCCTATCTAGGGTATCAATATTTTCAGTCAGGGAATCCGACCACGCCAACCCAGCACTGCACATCCAGGCTGAGGCGATTGCTGGTCGCAGTATAACACCAGTATGTGTATAAATACATTTTAGGATACCCTTCTGCTTTCTATCAGCAGGATCCTTAAGGGCGGCCATCTCAGGAGAGGGTAGAGCCCTTACAAGCGTGTGAGCGCTTTATCCACCCTAGGGGGTGTTTCCCAACGCACCCTAACCTCTGGCGGGAAAGGATATAATGCCAATAACATTTTAGAAATTATCAGTTGTTATCGGGGGAAAACCACGCATCATCACACACCTCATTTAATTTCTCAGATTCAGGAAAACTACAGGTAGTTTTTCCTCACCGAACATAATACCCCTTTTTGGTGGTACTCGTATTATCAGAAATGTGTAAAAACATTTTTCATTGCCTCAATCATGTAACGTGTGGCCCTACTGGAAGTCACATTTGTCTCTTCACCGTCGACACTGGAGTCAGTATCCGTGTCGGCGTCTATATCTGCCATCTGAGGTAACGGGCGCTTTAGAGCCCCTGACGGCCTATGAGACGTCTGGACAGGCACAAGCTGAGTAGCCGGCTGTCTCATGTCAACCACTGTCTTTTATACAGAGCTGACACTGTCATGTAATTCCTTCCAACAGTTCATCCACTCAGGTGTCGACCCCCTAGGGGGTGACATCACTATTACAGGCAATCTGCTCCGTCTCCACATCATTTTTCTCCTCATACATGTCGACACAAATGTACCGACATACAGCACACACACAGGGAATGCTTTGATAAAGGACAGGACCCCACTAGCCCTTTGGGGAGACAGAGGGAGAGTTTGCCAGCACACACCAGAGCGCTATATATATACAGGGATAACCTTATATAAGTGTTTTTCCCCTTATAGCTGCTGTATATTTAATACTGCGCGTAATTAGTGCCCCCCCCCCCCTCTCTTTTATAACCCTTTCTGTAGTGTAGTGACTGCAGGGGAGAGACAGGGAGCTTCCCTCCAACGGAGCTGTGAGGGAAAATGGCGCCAGTGTGCTGAGGAGATAGGCTCCGCCCCCTTATCGGCGGCCTTATCTCCCGTTTTTCTATGTATTTTGGCAGGGGTTAAATGCATCCATATAGCCCAGGAGCTATATGTGATGCATTTTTTTGCCATCCAAGGTGTTTATTATTGCGTCTCAGGGCGCTCCCCCCCAGCGCCCTGCACCCTCAGTGACCGGAGTGTGAAGTGTGCTGAGAGCAATGGCGCACAGCTGCAGTGCTGTGCGCTACCTTGTTGAAGACAGGACGTCTTCTGCCGCCGATTTTCCGGACCTCTTCTGCCTTCTGGCTCTGTAAGGGGGCCGGCGGCGCGGCTCTGGGACCCATCCAAGCTGGGCCTGTGATCGTCCCTCTGGAGCTAATGTCCAGTAGCCTAAGAAGCCCAATCCACTCTGCACGCAGGTGAGTTCGCTTCTTCTCCCCTTAGTCCCTCGATGCAGTGAGCCTGTTGCCAGCAGGTCTCACTGAAAATAAAAAACCTAAACTAAAACTTTCACTAAGAAGCTCAGGAGAGCCCCTAGTGTGCACCCTTCTCGTTCGGGCACAGAGATCTAACTGAGGCTTGGAGGAGGGTCATAGGGGGAGGAGCCAGTGCACACCAGATAGTCCTAAAGCTTTCTTTAGATGTGCCCAGTCTCCTGCGGAGCCGCTATTCCCCATGGTCCTTACGGAGTCCCCAGCATCCACTTAGGACGTTAGAGAAAACTAATTAGTTATATCAGTGCCACTATCGCTAAACAATATTACCAATGCAAATTGTATTGAGTTAATACTACATACAAGAAATGTTACCTTATCTTGTGGATACTATTTATTGAAAATACGTACGGTGTTTCAGAGTATATATATTTTTTTTTATTTTTTTTATTGATATATTGTATACACGGTTTTATTAGTGTTTTATTATAACAAATAAATAACCTTCATATTAATTCATTGTCAGCTCCCCACATGCACGGTTCATCATAACACCATAAATGCAGCCTTTTCTCTTTTCTTTACTGTTTGACCTATTAAAGGCACATACACAGTGCCTTTTTTGGCAGCGCTTGGGTATTATTTCAATTGGCATTATTAATTTTAGGCGCTTAAAGCAGTGTTATCCTTGGTTTTTATTCTTTAATAGTGTGTGTGTGTGTGTGTGTGTGTGTGTGTGTGTGTGTGTGTGTGTGTGTGTGTGTGTGTGTGTGTGTGTGTGTGTGTGTGTGTGTGTGTGTGTGTGTGTGTGTAGGGAGTGGATTTTGTGGTAGATTTCACAGATATTTTTTTCCCCAAACAGTTTACATTTACAGTCATTTCTTTGATACAAATGTTAACATCAAAAAAGTCCATGTAGCTATCAGATGCTAAAATAACATAATGGTTATATTGTGGTGTTCAGTTCTCCTTAAAGTTGTGCTCTAACTAGTTATCGATTACTGTACATTCCCATATATACAGTATAGAGTACATTTGAGTTTGAAGTGATTTTATGCAGTTGTGTGTTGTTTTCTAGATTATACCGTCAGAAGCTCCATTTATAGTATTAGAGAACAGTTTACAAATGTCTTTAATCAACCTCCCTTCTATGTGGTCTTCTTTTATTATGGAAAATGTACACATTTCCATTAATTAGGAGTCAAATATTTTAAATAGTATTCTAAATTGTGGAATAGTTACCTTTATATCTCCAGAGTTTTTAATGAAAAATTGATTTCACAATTCATGCAAACTCCTATATACTGTAGTGTATATATATTTGTCAACTTTAATCTTACCTAAGGTATACTTAGGGGTCTATTTACTAAGCCAGCCTGGAGAGAGATAAAGTGGACGGAGATAAAGTACCAGCCAATCAGCTCCTGTCAGTTTTTAAATCCAGCCTGTAACATGGCAGTTAGGAGCTGATTGGTTGGTACTTTATCTCTCTTTACCTTATCTCTATCCAAGGTTTTGTACATATCCCTTAAGAAAAAACACAATGGGGGTAATTCCAAGTTGATCACAGCAGGATTTTTGTTAGCAGTTGGGCAAAACCATGTGCACTGCAGGGGGGACAGATATAACATGTGCAGAGAGAGTTAGATTTGGGTGTGGTGTGTTCAATCTAATTTGCAGTGTAAAAATAAAGCAGCCAGTATTTACCCTGCACAGAAACAAAATAACCCACCCAAATCTAACTCTCTCTGCACATGTTATATCTGCCCCCCCCTGCAGTGCACATGGTTTTGCCCAACTGCTAACAAAAATCCTGCTGCGATCAACTCAGAATGACCCCCAATGTGCACTCATGGTTAAATCACTACTACTGTTCAAAAGTTTGGGGTCACCCAGACAATTTCCTTATTTTTGAAAGAAAAGCACTGTTTTTTCCAATGAAGAGAACATTAAATTAATCAGAAATACACTCTATACATTGTTAATGTGGTATATGACTATACTAGCTGCAAACGTCTGGTTTTTAAAGTAATATCTACATAGGTGTATAGAGGCCCATTTCCAGCAACCATCACTCCAGTGTTCTAATGGTACATTGTGTTTGCTAATCACGTTAGAAGATTGATGATTAGAAAACCCTTGTGCAATTATGTTAGCACAGCTGAAAACGGGTTTGCTCGTTAGAGAAGCTATAAAACTGGCCTTCCTTTGAGCTAGTTGAGTATCTGGAGCATCACATTTGTGGGTCCTATTATACTCTCAAAATGGCCAGAAAAAAAGAGAACTTTCATGTGAAATGCGACAGTCTATTCTTGTTCTTAGAAATGAAAGCTATTCCATGCGGAAAAAAATTGCCAAGAAACTGAACATTTCCTACAATGGTGTGTACTACTCCCTTCAGAGAACAGCACAAACAGGCTCTAACCAGAGTTGAAAGAGAAGTGGGAGGCCCCAGTGCACAACTGAGCAAGAAGACAATTACGTTAGAGTCTCTAGTTTGAGAAATAGACACCTCACAGGTCCTCAACTGGCAACTTTATTAAATGGTACCCACAAAATGCCAGTGTCAACGTCTACAGTGAAGAGGCAACTCCGGGATTCTGGCCTTCTAGGCAGAGTGGCAAAGAAAAAGTCATATCTGAGACTGGACAATAAAAGGAAAAGATTAATATGGGCAAAAGAACATACACATTGGACAGAGGAAGAGTGGAAAAAAGTGTTATGGACAGATGAATCGAAGTTTGAGGTGTTTGGATCACAAAGAAGAACATTTGTGAGACGCAGAACAAGTGAAAAGATGCTGGAAGAGTGCCTGATGCCATCTGTCAAGCATGGTGGAGGTAATGTGATTGTCTGGGGCTGCTTTGGTGCTGGTACAATGGGAGATTTGTACATGGTAAAAGGGATTTTGAATAAGGAAGGCTATCACTCCATTTTGCAATGCCATGCCATACCCTGTGGGCAGCGCTTGATTGGAGCCAATTTCCTCATCCAACAGGACAATGACCCAAAGCACATCTCCAAATTATGCAAGAACTATTTAGGGAAGAAGCAAGCAGCTGGTATTCTGTCTGTAATGGAGTGGCCAGCGCAGTCACCAGATCTCAACCCCATTGAGCTGCTGTTGGGAGAAGCTTGACCGTATGGTACGCAACAAGTGCACATCAAGCCAATCCAACTTGTGGGAGGTGCTTCAGGAAGCGTGGGGTGAAATTTCTTCAGATTACCTCAAGAAATTAACATCTAGAACGCCAAAGGTCTGCAATGCTGTAATTGCTGCAAATAGAGAATTCTTTGACGAAAGCAAAGTTTGAAGGACAAAATTATTATTTCAAATAAAAATCATTATTTCTAACCTTGCCAATGTCTTGATTATATGTTATATTCATTTTGCAACTCATTTGATAAATAAAAGTCAGTTTTCATGTAAAACACGAAATTGTCTTGGTGACCCCAAACTTTTGAACAGTAGCGTATATTTATTAACAGAGAACTTCATGCAATAGCAAGGACTTCTTAGACTTAACTACTGTCACATTAATGTTACCCTAGGGAACCCCCTGGTGCTGGATACGTAATACATGCCTGTACTCCACCCACTAGAGTACTGACTCTGCCTACTTCCATTTGCCCAACCGATTATTACCTATCCCTTCAGCTTCAACTACCGCTGTTGTGGATAGGACTGTGTTCTTACCCCGCTTACTTTTGTGTTGGCCCTATTTACAGATAATTTGGTTTCTCAGACATTAGGCAATTTTAAGTTCCCAAATCCGACTCTGCCATGTTTAATGAAAATAGTGGGATATGGGGTGCCATTCTTTTACCTTTGCTCAAGGTGAAAGAGTCTGTAATTCAGCATCTAGCGGCTAGCCTGTACTCCAGATGATGGATGCCTGCTAAGAACTAAAATTGTAATCACCACAACCACATAACACAATTATGTATTACTATTATTAACTAATATTTATATAGTGCCTGCATATTCCGCAGTGCTTTATAGAGAATGTTTTACTATTTACGTCATTTCCTGCCGCAGTGGAGTTTATAATTTATAACTCCTATTACATAAAACTAGTGATGTGCACCGGACATTTTTCGGGTTTTGTGTTTTGGTTTTGGATTCGGTTCCGCGGCCGTGTTTTGGATTCGGACGCGTTTTGGCAAAACCTCCCTGAAATTTTTTTGTCGGATTCGGGTGTGTTTTGGATTCGGGTGTTTTTTTTTTACAAAAAAACCTCAAAAACAGCTTAAATCATAGAATTTGGGGGTCATTTTGATCCCATAGTATTAATAACCTCAATAACCATAATTTCCACTCATTTACAGTCTATTCTGAACACCTCACAATATTATTTTTAGTCCTAAAATTTGCACCGAGGTCACTGGATGACTAAGCTAAGCGACCCAAGTGGCCGACACAAACACCTGGCCCATCTAGGAGTGGCACTGCAGTGTCAGACAGGATGGCAGATTTAAAAAATAGTCCCCAAACAGCACATGATGCAAAGAAAAAAAGAGGTGCAATGAGGTAGCTGTGTGACTAAGCTAAGCGACCCAAGTGGCCGACACAAACACCTGGCCCATCTAGAAGTGGCACTGCAGTGTCAGACAGGATGGCACTTCAAAAAAATAGTCCCCAAACAGCACATGATGCAAAGAAAAAAAGAGGTGCACCAAGGTCGCTGGATGGCTAAGCTAAGCGACACAAGTGGCCGACACAAACACCTGGCCCATCTAGGAGTGGCACTGCAGTGTCAGGCAGGATGGCACTTCAAAAAAATAGTCCCCAAACAGCACATGATGCAAAGAAAAATGAAAGAAAAAAGAGGTGCAAGATGGAATTGTCCTTGGGCCCTCCCACCCACCCTTATGTTGTATAAACAGGACATGCACACTTTAACAAACCCATCATTTCAGCGACAGGGTCTGCCACACAACTGTGACTGAAATGACTGGTTGGTTTGGGCCCCCACCAAAAAAGAAGCAATCAATCTCTCCTTGCACAAACTGGCTCTACAGAGGCAAGATGTCCACCTCCTCCTCATCGTCCGATTCCTCACCCCTTTCACTGTGTACATCCCCCTCCTCACAGATTATTAATTCGTCCCCACTGGAATCCACCATCTCAGGTCCCTGTGTACTTTCTGGAGGCAATTGCTGGTGAATGTCTCCATAGAGGAATTGATTATAATTCATTTTGATGAACATCATCTTCTCCACATTTTCTGGAAGTAACCTCGTACGCCGATTGCTGACAAGGTGAGCGGCTGCACTAAACACTCTTTCGGAGTACACACTGGAGGGTGGGCAACTTAGGTAAAATAAAGCCAGTTTCTGCAAGGGCCTCCAAATTGCCTCTTTTTCCTGCCAGTATACGTACGGACTGTCTGACATGCCTACTTGGATGCGGTCACTCATATAATCCTCCACCATTCTTTCAATGGTGAGAGAATCATATGCAGTGACAGTAGACGACATGTCAGTAATCGTTGGCAGGTCCTTCAGTCCGGACCAGATGTCAGCACTCGCTCCAGACTGCCCTGCATCACCGCCAGCGGGTGGGCTCGGATTTCTTAGCCTTTTCCTCGCACCCCCAGTTGCGGGAGAATGTGAAGGAGGAGCTGTTGACGGGTCACGTTCCGCTTGACTTGACAATTTTCTCACCAGCAGGTCTTTGAACCTCTGCAGACTTGTGTCTGCCGGAAAGAGAGATACAACGTAGGTTTTAAATCTAGGATCGAGCACGGTGGCCAAAATGTAGTGCTCTGATTTCAACAGATTGACCACCCGTGAATCCTGGTTAAGCGAATGAAGGGCTCCATCCACAAGTCCCACATGCCTAGCGGAATCGCTCTGTTTTAGCTCCTCCTTCAATGTCTCCAGCTTCTTCTGCAAAAGCCTGATGAGGGGAATGACCTGACTCAGGCTGGCAGTGTCTGAACTGACTTCACGTGTGGCAAGTTCAAAGGGTTGCAGAACCTTGCACAACGTTGAAATCATTCTCCACTGCGCTTGAGTCAGGTGCATTCCCCCTCCTTTGCCTATATCGTAGGCAGATGTATAGGCTTGAATGGCCTTTTGCTGCTCCTCCATCCTCTGAAGCATATAGAGCGTTGAATTCCACCTCGTTACCACCTCTTGCTTCAGATGATGGCAGGGCCGGTTCAGGAGTGTTTGCTGGTGCTCCAGTATTCGGCACGCTGTGGCTGAATGCCGAAAGTGGCCCGCAATTCTTCAGGCCACCAACAGCATCTCTTGCACGCCCCTGTCGTTTTTTAAATAATTCTGCACCACTAAATTCAATGTATGTGCAAAACATGGGACGTGCTGGAATTTGCCCACATGTAATGCACGCACAATATTGGTGGCGTTGTCCGATGTCACAAAGGAGAGTCCAATTGGGGTAAGCCATTCTGCGATGATGTTCCTCAGTTTCCGTAAGAGGTTGTCAGCTGTGTGCCTCTTCTGGAAAGCGGTGATACAATGCGTAGCCTGCCTAGGAATGAGTTGGCGTTTGTGATATGCTGCTACTGGTGCCGCCGCTGCTGTTCTTGCTGCGGGAGGCAATACATCTACCCAGTGGGCTGTCACAGTCATATAGTCCTGAGTCTGCCCTGCTCCACTTGTCCACATGTCCGTGGTTAAGTGGACATTGGGTACAACTGCATTTTTTAGGACACTGGTGACTCTTTTTCTGAGGTCTGTGTACATTTTTGGTATCGCTTGCCTAGAGAAATGGAACCTAGATGGTATTTGGTACCGGGGACACAGTACCTCAATCAAGTCTGTAGTTGCCTGTGAATTAACGGTGGATAACGGAAACACGTTTCTCACCGCCCAGGCTGCCAAGGCCTGAGTTATCCGCTTTGCAGCAGGATGATTGCTGTGATATTTCATCTTCCTCGCAAAGGACTGTCGGACAGTCAATTGCTTACTGGAAGTAGTACAAGTGGTCTTCCGACTTCCCCTCTGGGATGACGATCGACTCCCAGCAGTAACAACAGCAGCGCCAGCAGCAGTAGGCGTTACACTCAAGGATGCATCGGAGGAATCTTAGGCAGGAGAGGACTCGTCAGACTTGACAGTGACACGGCCTGCAGGACTATTGGCTTTCCTGTGTAAGGAGGAAATTGACACTGAGGGAGTTGGTGGTGTGGTTTGCAGGAGCTTGGTTACAAGAGGAAGGGATTTAGTGGTCAGTGGACTGCTTCCGCTGTCATCCAAAGTTTTTGAACTTGTCACTGACTTATGATGAATGCGCTGCAGGTGACGTATAAGGGAGGATGTTCCGAGGTGGTTAACGTCCTTACCCCTACTTATTACAGCTTGACAAAGGCAACACACGGCTTGACACCTGTTGTCCGCATTTGTGCTAAAATAATTCCACACCGAAGAGCTGATTTTTTTTGTAATTTGACCAGGCATGTCAATGGCCATATTCGTTCCACGGACAACAGGTGTCTACCCGGGTGCCTGACTTAAACAAACAACCTCACCATCTGAATCCTCCTTGTCAATTTCCTCCTCAGCGCCAGCAACACCCATATCCTCATCCTGGTGTACTTCAACAGTGACATCTTCAATTTGACTATCAGGAACTGGACTGCGGGTGCTCCTTCCAGCACTTGCAGGGGGCGTGCAAATGGTGGAAGGCGCCACCTCTTCCCGTCCAGTGTTGGGAAGGTCAGGCATCGCAGCCGACACAATTGGACTCTCCTTGGAGATTTGTAATTTAGAAGAACGCACAGTTCTTTGCTGTGCTTTTGCCAGCTTAAGTCTTTTGATTTTTCTAGCGAGAGGATGAGTGCTTCCATCCTCATGTGAAGCTGAACCACTAGCCATGAACATAGGCCAGGGCCTCAGCCGTTCCTTGCCACTCCGTGTCGTAAATGGCATATTGGCAAGTTTACGCTTCTCCTCAGACGCTTTTAATTTTGATTTTTGGGTCATTTTACTGAACTTTTGTGTTTTGGATTTTACATGCTCTCTACTATGACATTGGGCATCGGCCTTGGCAGACGACGTTGATGGCATTTCATCGTCTCGGCCATGACTAGTGGCAGCAGCTTCAGCACGAGGTGGAAGTGGATCTTGATCTTTCCCTATTTTACCCTCCACATTTTTGTTCTCCATTTTTTAATGTGTGGAATTATATGCCAGTATCAATAGCAATGGCCTACTACTATATATACTGCGCACAACTGAAATGCACCACAGGTATGAATGGATAGTATACTTGACGACACAGAGGTAGGTAGAGCAGTGGCCTACTGTACCGTACTGCTATATATTATATACTGGTGGTCAGCAAACTGTGCAAAACTGAAATGCACCACAGGTATGGATGGATAGTATACTTGACGACACAGAGGTAGGTAGAGCAGTGGCCTACTGTACCGTACTGCTATATATTATATACTGGTGGTCAGCAAACTGTGCAAAACTGAAATGCACCACAGGTATGGATGGATAGTATACTTGACGACACAGAGGTAGGTAGAGCAGTGGCCTACTGTACCGTACTGCTATATATTATATACTGGTGGTCAGCAAACTGTGCAAAACTGAAATGCACCACAGGTATGGATGGATAGTATACTTGACGACACAGAGGTAGGTAGAGCAGTGGCATTCTGTACCGTACTCCTATATATTATATACTGGTGGTCAGCAAAATAATGCACTGTACTCCTACTATATACTACAATGCAGCACAGATATGGAGCGTTTTTCAGGCAGAGAACGTATAATACTGGTGGTCACTGGTCAGCAAAACTCTGCACTGTACTCCTCCTATATAATACTGCTGGTCCCCAGTCCCCACAATAAAGCAGTGTGAGCACAGATATATGCAGCACACTGAGCACAGATATGGAGCGTTTTTCAGACAGAGAACGTATAATACTGGTGGTCACTGGTCAGCAAAACTCTGCACTGTACTCCTCCTATATAATACTGCTGGTCCCCAGTCCCCACAATAAAGCAGTGTGAGCACAGATATATGCAGCACACTGAGCACAGATATGGAGCGTTTTTCAGGCAGAGAACGTATAATATTGGTGGTCACTGGTCAGCAAAACTCTGCACTGTACTCCTCCTATATAATACTGCTGGTCCCCAGTCCCCACAATAAAGCAGTGTGAGCACAGATATATGCAGCACACTGAGCACAGATATGGAGCGTTTTTCAGGCAGAGAACGTATAATACTGGTGGTCACTGGTCAGCAAAACTCCTCCTATAATACTGCTGGTCCCCAGAATAAAGATATTTGCAGCCCCCTGAAAGGACTCCTGAAGCAAAGTGAGAGGACGCCAGCCACGTCCTCTCACTATCATTTCCAATGCACGAGTGAAAAATGGCGGCGACGCGCGGCTCCTTATATAGAATCCGAATCTCGCGAGAATCCAACAGCGGGATGATGACGTTTGGGCACGCTCGGGTTAACCGAGCAATACTGGAGTATCCGAGTATGCCTTGGACCCGTGTAAAATGGGTGAAGTTCGGGGGGGTTCGGATTCCGAGGAACCGAACCCGCTCATCACTACATAAAACACAAAATGGTTCATATATTGTCAGAAACCAGTTAACCTATCGGTCAGTTTTTGAGAAGTTGGCAGAAAACGGGGCACCTTGAGGAAACCTACACAATCACAGGGAGAACATAGAAACTCCCATCGAGCCCATGATCCCAGAGCTGCGAAGCAGCAATACCAGCCACTGTGCCACTGTGCTGCCTCTAATTTAGAAGGAATAGAGAATTCAACAGGCCATGGGTCATTAGATTGTGGATTGTAGATTAAAAGTGTATCTCTACATATCATATTGTTTATACCATACTTTACAGTTCTTCCAACCAGTCCATCTTAGAGTAGCTGTCAATTACCCGCCCCCCTGGCATTGCTTCCAAATTCATGCTTGCTAGTTTTCTCACTTCGTCTCTTCTGACATTCCATCCATTATCCTAGGCGATTTCAACATCCCTATTGATATACATTAGGACATTTTAAGTTCCCAAATCCGCCCCTGCCGATGTTTAATGAAAATAGTGGGAAATGGGGTGCCATTCTTTTACCTTTGCTCAAGGTGGAAGAGCCTAAAATTCAGCATGCAGCCTGTACTCCAGATAATGGATGCCTGCTAAGAACTAAAAAACTGGATAATTGGGGCTGATGCTGATATGTCATAACAGTTTTGGTGTAAATTTTCAGTAAATATCTTAAGTGCTTTTGAAGATTTTATAGGGATGATTCAACTGACCGCAGGGCTTACCGTGCAGCTAAAGCTCTGCCTGGAACTATTTAAGTAATGCCACTACCCCATATGGTAAGCCCAAGAGGGTGCACTTACTGCAGATTTTTTCACACAACCTCAGGAGCTGCAAGAACAGTGCAGCTTCTGGGGCTTTCCGCGTAGGGTATCCCATAAATAACAGGTTCTACTTTGAAATTTATGTGTTAACAAATGTAAACCATGGGCTTACCACACAGGAAAATTGGCTAATAATAGAAAAGCTCTTGGCATTAAACACAGAGCTTTAGCCATGCAGTAAGCACCCAACTAATTGAATCTGCCCCATGGAGAGGAGAGGCAATTCTTCTTATTATTCTTTATTTATATGGCGCCACAAGGGTTCTGTAGCGCCTAACATAGTACATAAACAAATAAGTAGAACAAGAAAACAGTGACTGACAGTACAAGACAATGTACGACAGGTACATGGTTTATAAACATTGCTGCATCAGGCGTCATAACACTCAAATAAGCAGCAGGGAGGCAAAAACAAAGGGTTAGGTGCCATTGTAGGAAGAGAGGATAGTGTAAGTAGGGAGGAAAAGCACATGAGGGAAGAGAGCCCTAATCACAAGAGCTTACTTGATAGAAAACTAGTAATATATCAAACTGAGTAGCCTTGTAGTCAAATTAGCTCTGGCTATTAATTGGATTTCCCCGGAATGTGCACAGATTACTGTACCCACAGCTCCCGCTGTGTGCCCGGTGTCAGTCAGGGAACTTTCCCGATCCCTGCACTTTGTGCTTGGAGCGGACAGCGGTCAATAGGAGGAGCAGCTGAAGTAAGGGGTTGGGGCTACATATGGGTTGTGGCCAGAGGTGGATTGGCCATAGGGTTCACAGGGAAGATTCCCGGTGGGCAGACGCACCCGTGGGGCCTGTTTTGTTTGAGGACATGTGGTCCTTTTTATAGACATAATGAATAAGATACAAAATAATTTGCATATATGAAAATTACTTTGCCACTTAGCCTGTGATTGCAGATGATCTCTAGTGTATGCTCTGTCTGCCTGCTTGGCTGACATATAAGATTGAGTGAATAGTGATTGGGATATGGTTGGTCTAATAAGCAAGAAAATATATCTTTCTAAAGAATGATATAGTTTCCTAAATCTGAAGGTATATCATATAATGTGCTCATAATATTTAATTTTATTTCTTTTTAACTTCCTCCTTGATGCTGGACATGACCACTATCTGGAAAGTCTTGGGGGGAGGGTGCTGCTGCCATGGCCCATGGCTAGACCTTACACCTCTGGTGCTACCCATGTGGGGCCACTAGTACAAATTTTTCCAGGGCCGCTTTTTGTTCCCAATCCGCCCCTGGTTGTGGCAATGTGTCCAACCTGCATTCATCTTTACATAGTATAAAATAAAGTTCCTGTTTGTTCAGGCTAATCTGGAGAACCTCTGGACGGATATTTATATTTCATACATCTAAACTTTTCTCAACAAATGCTTTATAGAATTCTAAAAATTGCATCAAAATCCATCAAGTGGTTCTCCAGATTAGCCCAAACAAACAGACAGACACCTACTGGGTACTTTTTTATACTATGTTCAGATTAAATATAAACCTAAAATCAGAAATAATGCACATACAGGCATGAGGCATCTGCATTAAACAGTTTATCTGGCCAGTAGCGCAGGTCCAAGAGGGGAAGTAATGGAGGCAATCTCCCACTCTACGGCTGCAGTTAGCAACATACCACTGCCCAGTCCACTTATTCACAACCCTCTCCACGGTCTCCTCTAACAAATTTTCACACTTGCTGTGTTTTTTTGAAATGTGCGATTGTTTGTGACTGTAGCTCCTGCTCTAAGGACAGGAGGCAGGGGTTCCAATGGATAGGTCCACAGTGTCTAGGTTGGCAGTCAATAGGTTGACACCATATTGTCGACATTCATTAGGTCAACAGGTACAAAAGGTCAACAGATGAAAGGGTGCAAGGTTGACCGGTACAAAAGGTCGACAGGTTCAAAATGTCACCATGGCAATCGACACACAAATGGTCGAAACACTTTTTTTTTTACATGTTTTCCCACCTTTTGCTTGATTTACTATCCACGTGAACTACGATTGGGAATAGTATCCTGTGGCGACCACAGCGGTAACCAAGAGAGCCACCTTGCCTGAAGCATGGGGAGTGTATTGAGCCCACGAGGGTACACATTTCCACTGATGGTGGTCACATATAATCTTGCAACATAGAAAATTTCACCCCAAAAATGTAAATACTTGTGTTGACCATTGTCATCTCGACCTTTTGACCATGTTGACCTTTTGTACCTGTTAACCTTTCCAACTGTCTATTTTTTACCTGTCTACTATCAACCTTTTGTACTTGTTGACCTAATGCATGTTGACCATATGGGGTCGACCTGTTGACTGTCTAACTAGACACTGTAGATCTTCTATGCCACACCCAGGAGGCAGATGCTGGACTTTTGAGAGAGGAATTCCAGGCTAAATAGCCATTGAGTAAGCGTTGGCTGTCATTCATTGAGGTGCTAGATAAGAGGAGCTTACAATCTAGGGGAGAGGGGAGATAGAAGAAATGAGACGTGAGCAAGTGGATGGGTCACAAAGTAAGTGTGGTAGAGATGGCCAAGGTAGGAGGATGGGGTGAGCGACCTGGTGACCAGATTATATGGTGGAAGGGTACGCTATGATGAATAGGTGTGTATCATTTCACTTCTTTAAGTATCGCAGGGATGGGCTCCTTTCTGAGCCACTCTCCTTGCATGTGATTTTTAATACATTTGGGGGAATAACAGTCATAAAAAAATTCTAATTATTGGGTTTAAGTAGTAAATATGCACCTAAATAGCTAGTCCGTTCTTCTTATTATTATTAAACCAGCCAAAAGAATGCAGAGTAAATGGGTTAATCCAATGGTTCCCAAACTGTGTGCCGTGGCACCCTGGGGTGCCGTGAGGCTCTTGCAGGGGTGCCCTGAGTTGGTGGTCTAGGAACAAATCAAATTATTTATGGTCAATGTAATAAGCAAAAACAGTGCTTGTGGCTGCCAGTCATAAAATATGCGGGCAAACAAAAGCAAATCCTGACGCTCACCACATAACTGACCTAAGGATAATATATAAACATCATTTACTTAATTTAAAAAAAAAATTCTAAATGTTTTAATAAGAAAGTTTTGGTATGGGGGTGTCGTGAAAAAATTTGCGATGCTCTAGGGTGCCGTGATTCAAAAAAGTTTGAGAACCGCTGGCACTAAATACTTTGATGTAATTGCAAAATGAAACTATGCAAACTATGTGATAATAAACATAAAACTCTATAACGCAAGGTGCGTTAAGAAATTAATATATCTGTAAAAATAAACATATATGATAAGAAAAAAAACAGACAATTGTTATTCCTCTGACACTGGGTGTAATTCAGACCTGATCACTGCTGTGTGTTTTCACACAGCGGCGCTCAGGTCCAAACTGCGCATGCGTATGCACCGCAATGCGCAGGCGCGTCACACAAGTACAAAGCGGATCGCCGCTAAGCGATGGGTTTGTGCGACGAATCCGTTCGCATGGGCGATCGCAAGGAGATTGACAGGAAGAAGGCGGTTGTGGGTGTCAACTGACCGTTTTCAGGGAGTGTCTGGAAAAACGCAGGTGTGGCTATGCGTTTTTAGGGAGGGTTCCTGACGTCATTTGTGGTCCCAGACAGGCTGATGTGATCGCAGCGGCTGAGTAAGTCCTGGGCTGCGCAGAGACTGCACAAAATCTGTTTGTACAGCTCTGCTACACATGCGTTCACACACTTGGACAGCTAAAATACCCTCCCCCTGTAGGCGGCGACTATCTGATCGCAACAGAGCAAAAATTGCTTGCTAGCGATCAGGTCTGAATTAGGCCCACTGTACCTATAAAATACAACCTTAAGAATGTATTTTATTTAAAGAAATATTAAGCATATTTTAAATTCAATATACAGTTTTTATAAAAAAATATTCCAAACTGCAATTCGTCATGGAATCCCTGCACATGTAAGCTAGCCAGAGAATATATCCATGTAGCCTCCATGTGAAAGAAGTTAATATTTATATCTGGGTATAGTAGTATTTCTGATATGGTGTAAACAGTATAAGCCCTTACATACAGTATATGCTAACATTTACACAGTGATGTACATGAAACTAAATATACAATGCCAACAC
Source organism: Pseudophryne corroboree (assembly GCF_028390025.1). NCBI lineage: Eukaryota > Metazoa > Chordata > Amphibia > Anura > Myobatrachidae > Pseudophryne > Pseudophryne corroboree. The sequence goes on from NC_086445.1 coordinate 182,712,001, forward strand.
CAAACAACTACCACCCAATGTGCGATCGCACCTATTCTATTACAGACCACACGCCTTTTGTTGACAAAAATCAAAACTGTTATCTGTCTGCTTATTAGATGAGTCATACCCACCAATCCTCATAGTGTAACTAGAATTACACGTAGAACTTTAAGCGTAAAGGAGAAGATAATAAAACCAATGTAACAGGACTTTTTTCCCAGCTGTATTGCAACAGCAGAAAATTGTAACATACATATACATTACCGCCGTTCATTTAAAAAAATATAAATAGAACTAATTAAACAAGAATGCCTTGGCAATATATGTGACTTTAAAACATCAGTTTATGTTAACAAGTTTTACTATTTAGATAACGATTCTACAAAAATGTATGATGACGAGATGTACAACACATTATATTTTAGATGCAATCTGTCTCTAATAAGTTACCAACTACTGTGTATGTATCATTCCACTTTTACTAAAGGGGTATTGGGGGGGTTGGAAAATTTTCTACCATTTATCTTCAAATTTGTATCAGCACTTTTCACAGCAGATATATTTACATCAATTATATGAATGTTACCAGAATATAAAACAATGTACAGGATGCAACAACAGACCACAATGTAGGAGGAAAGAATATACATTTATCTAAAAGCAGTCTCCACTTTATATCATTTATCTCACTGTATATTCTTGTTGCACAATACAATCTAAATAAAACTATGACATTTTGAAGAACAGAAATGAGCCTAGTAAAGTTTTAGAAAGTTTTTTTTAAAACATAACTCATAATTTTCAATCAATAAAAATGTAAACTTGCATAAATATACACATTATACATAACTTACACTAAAGTGATTAATTAGAAAGCAGATACTGTAGATAATTGTTGGGGGTTTTTACTCACAATTTTAGCCTGGATCTTCTCTGTGAAAAATGAAGAAGTAATATTTTTAAGCAAAACCTTGTAGAAAACGGTACTTCAGTATACACGCCCAGCCCCCATCACCTCAAACAGTGCTCCCTCCTCTATAGTCCCTAAAAGCCACAAGGCAGAATAGCAGAACGGAAGCGAAGAGCCCAAATTGTATCAGAAGATGGAACCAAATCTCAAACATTCATACGAAATTTTAGAGACACTGCAATTTAATACAGAGTAGTAGATTGCTGTTGCTGATAAATGGTTCAGAAAATATCCTTCCTTAATTAGAAGCATGTGTCTTTATAACATTACCTAAATAAATTCTTGTCTGGTTAACCTTATAGGGACGTGTGTAACTACCTTTTCATACCTCTATTTAAAGCAACATTGGCGGTTTTGGATTACTAGAATGCTCATCACTGGTTATAGGTCAGTAATGAGTAATCCATTGGAAAATATCCATCCAAGGGTTTCAGTTTGTGCCACCAGCAAACAGTAGATTCACTGGAACTGGAGAACCACAGGATGTCCATCTTGGGATTTTGCAGGTACCACAATTTTTGCTGCCATCATTTCTCAGAAAAAGAGGATAGTTAAATTTGGTGCAAAATAAAGAATCTCCCTCCATTAAGTGAGCTGTTTGGAGAAGTCGGTGCAGTCAAGGTTACTTTTGTATAGTAACTGTGCAGGTCTTGTATCTCCACAACTCAAGAGTCATGGGTTGCCTACATCTGGAGTAATCTGGAGTAATCTATAGTGATCAGTGAGTCACCAATATACATATCAGCTAAAAAAATTATGAACGTTAATTGCATAGAACAGTTTCAGCAGGCAGGGTCATAGGTCACACTGTAACGAGTCATGGCAGCGCAGAGGACACAACGCAGAGTGCCCTCCTCCAATATCCCCTCTCACTCAAGGCTGCCCCTGGTTAAACAACATTAACATTAACAGAAGAGCATTTAGCAAAAGTAAAGCAAGTCCCCACACATGGGTGCATCTAGAGAGGAGGAGGCTTATGTGCAAGCTCTGTCTGGGCCCCCTCCTCTCTAGCCGGCAGCGCTGTACCTTTGGTAACTAGGGGACTCTAGCACTGTCACAGAGTCTAGTTCTCATGCGCAGGTCTCCGGGAAAATGTTGCATCGCCCATTTTCCCAGTGATATCCTTACTGTGCATGTACGAAACACCAGGAAAATGGCTGCACACAACATTTTCCTGGTGATTTCTGCAGTGCTGCTGCTGCTGACACAGGACTCAAGAGGATAAGTTGAAAGTACATGGGTGCAGGGTGTGCAGTATGCCCCACCTGGACCCGGAGTCCCATGTGCACCACACACACTGTATCCATTATAAATATGCCAGTGCCCCCACAGTATCTCTCCAGGAAACTTATGGAGACCATGGCATAAGGAGACTATGCCGAGTTTTCCCAAGCCACCCGCACACCTTGAATAACCCCCAGTTAGGCTAGAAAACTGGTATTTTTCTTCATATTTTTCAGCCAGTGAAGGACACACCAGCACGTCAGTGACAGGTGCACATCCATGATGAGAGAGATGGAAAAAAGGGGGTAAGAAAGAAAATGGGAAGGGAATAAAAAGTGGTGGAGAGTGCAATAGAGAGAAATGGGGAGTGACAGAGACATATAGAAACGTGAATGGAGGGACAAAGAGATGGGTAGCCAGGAAAGGAATGGGAAGAAGAGGCTGAAATAGAGCAGGGGGGGGGGTGTGGAGAGGTGGGGGGAGTCAGAGACTGGGGGTTGAGAGAGACAGGGAAGTGGTTAGTGGGGAAATAGAGAAAGATGATATAAGACATAGTAAGGGACAGGGCTGAGGGGAGAGAACATAAAAAAAACTCTGACACCCTATTCATATGTTGGGCATATTTATTAAACTAATTTTCTGAGAAAGCTACCCCCCCCCCCCCCCCCCCAAGATACCCGCAAAATCTCCCCAGGATGTAGGTAGGGGGTTTTACAGCATCTAGAGCACTGTCTGCTGCAGTACCTCCATTTTCGAGTGCATAATTGTATGGGGTTTACTAATTTGTAGCTAATGCTAGATGACGTTAGCCCATATTAGCCAATCAGCTACTCCTCAGCACTTTTTACGTTTCCCCAATATATATAACATGATGGCCATATGACATGGTGGCTATTAAATAACAAGAATGATGCTGTAATTTATGTTTAATTATATTAACTATATTTTTACACCATTCCCCTTCTATGTGCTCCCCTTCTGCATCCACACACAGCTGCATTCTAATCTTCATAGGTCATAATCTGTCAGCTATCTCAGCAGCTCCATCATTTTCTTCTTTACTCCAGTAATTGATAAAAAAAAAGGGTTCCCTTGAGTACAGATTTGACTTTAGGGAAAAGAAAGTAGTAACACGGTGCTAGGTCTGGTGAGTATGGAGGGTGTTCTAGCACTGCAACCTGTTTCTCAGCCAAAAACTGCTTCACAGAGAGCTGTGTGGGCTGGTGCGTTATCCTGATAGAAGATGAAACCATTTTTCCACAACTCTGGCCTCTGATTCTTTCCCACAAAGTTTCTAGAACATTTTTGTAGTAATCTTGATTCAGTGTTGCGCCTTCTGTTAGCCGGTCTGCCAAAATAACACCCTTAATATCAAAAGAAACAATTAACTAGAGATGTGTGGCGGACACTTTTTTGGTTTTGTGTTTTGGATCTGGATCTCCGTTCGTGTTTTGGATCTGGATTGGTTTTGCCAAAACTACCCTTTCGGGTTTTGGATCTGAATGTTTTTTGAAAAAAAATATTAAAACAGCAAAAATCACAGAATTTTGGGATATTTTTGATCCTACTGTATTATTAACCTCAATAACATTAATTTACACTCATTTCCAGTCTACTCTGAACACCTCACAATATTGTTTTTAGACCAAAAGGATGCACCGAAGTTGCTGGATGCCTAAGCTAAGCAACACAAGTGGGCGGCACAAACACCTGGCCCATCTAGGAGTGGCACTGCAGTGGCAGACAGGATGGCAGTTTTAAAAAATAGGCCCCAAAGAGCACATAATGCAAAGAAAAAAAAGAGGTGCAAGATGTAATTGTCCTTGGGCCCTCCCACCCACCCTTATGTTGTATAAACTGGACATGCACACTTTAACTAACAAACCAATCATTTCAGCGACAGGGTCTGCCACACGACTGTGGCTGAAATAATTGGTTTGTTTGGGCCCCCACAAAAAAAGAAGCAATTAATCCCCCCACTAAAAAATAAGCAATTAATCTCTCCTTGCACAAACTGGCTCTACAGAGGCAAGATGCGGTCCTCATCTTCATCATCCGATTCCTTACCCCTTTCAGGTTGTACATCCTCATCCTCACAGAGTATTAATTTGTCCCCACTGGAATCACAAGTCCCTGTGTACTTTCTAGAGGCAATTGCTGGTAAAGGTCTTCCTGGAGGAATTTATAATTCATTTTGCTGAACATCATCTTCTCCACATTTTGTGGAAGTAACCTCCTACGCCGATCGCTGACAAGGTTACCTGCTGCACTAACCACTGTTTCGGAATACACACTGGAGGGGGGGCAACTTAGGTAAAATAAAGCCAGTTTGTGCAAGGGCCTCCAAATTGCCTCTTTTTCCTGCATACATACGGACTGTCTGACATGCCTACTTAGACATGCCTACATAGTAACATAGTATCTAAGGTTGAAAAAAGACAATTTGTCCATCAAGTTCAACCTATATGTGGTCTCCTATGCAGGATTATTTTGGTCTAAATTTTGTCTGATGCTGATGTCAGCCGTTGTGTTTTATTTCTCTTTTCATAGTAATTATAGTGTGCGACTATGCACCATAACCCTGGATATCCTTATCCATTAGGAATTTATCTGACCCATTCTTAAAGGGGTTGACTGAGTCCGCCATTACAACTAACTCAGGCAGGGAATTCCAAATACGTATTTTCCTAACTGTGAAAAAACTTTACGCTGCATTGTGTGGAATCTCCTCTCCTCTAACCTAAGTGAGTGTCCACGTGTCCTCTGTGCTGATCTTACCAAAAACAGGTCCCACGCAAGCTCTGTGTATTGTCCCCTTATATATTTGTAGATGTTGATCATGTCCCCTCTTAGTCTCCTCTTTTCCAGTGTAAACATGCCTAGCCTTTCAAGCCTTTCTTCGTATTCCAGCGTCTCCATGCCCTTAATTAGTTTGGTCGTCCGCCTCTGAACCTTTTCTAGCTCCAGAATATGCTTTTTGTAGTATGGTACACAAAATTGCACACAGTATTCAAGATGTGGCCTCACTAGTGATTTATATAATGGGAGTATAACACTCTCGTCCCTTGCATCAATTCCCCGTTTTATGCGTGCTAATATCTTATTAGCCTTCTTTGCTGCACTCCTACTTTGGGTACTGCTGCTTAGTTTGCTATCTATGTGAACACCTAAGTCCTTTTCCAGTACAGAATCCCCTAATGTTACCCCATTTAGTATGTAGGTGTAATTTTTGTTCTTGCTACCACAGTGCATTACCTTACACTTGTCTGTATTGAAGTACATTCTCCATTTGGCTGCCGATGCTTCTAATTTAACTAATACCCTTTTCAAACATACAACCCGGAAATTACCCTGCTCAAGTCCCGGGATTTTCTCTCTAGCAAAAACCCGGGTTTTTCTTCAGACCCCCTTTCACACTACACCACAGACCCGGGAAATTCCCGAGTTGGCCCCTTTCAGACATAAGCTGGATTTTCCAGTTTTGAAGGCAGTGTCATCATTTTAAGGGGACGGTTTGCAGGCACACAATAATGAGGTCATGCAAAGGGGAGGGCAGGCTATAAATGGACTGGGTGTGGTGCCCATAATGCATTGCTGGATTCATGGCTGACAAGCATTTGTGTAGCATGGAGAGTTTGTTTGCTGTGGTGGAGTTAATTTAAATATATACACTGCTCAATAAAATAAAGGGAACACTAAAATAACACATCCTAGATTTGAATGAATGAAATATTCTTATTAAATACTTTGTTCTTTACATAGTTGAATGTGCTGACAACAAAATCACACAAAAATTATCAATGGAAATCAAATTTATTAACCCATGGAGGTCTGGATTTGGAGTCACACTCAAAATTAAAGTGGAAAAACACACTACAGGCTGATCCAACTTTGATGTAATGTCCTTAAAACAAGTCAAAATGAGGCTCAGTAGTGTGTGTGGCCTCCACGTGCCGGTATGACCTCCCTACAATGCCTGGGCATGCTCCTGATGAGGTGGCAGATGGTCTCCTGAGGGATCTCCTCCCAGACCTGGACTAAAGCATCCGCCAACTCCTGGACAGTCTGTGGTGCAACGTGGCGTTGGTGGAGAGAGCGAGACATGATGTCCCAGATGTGCTCATTGGATTCAGGTCTGGGGAACGGGCGGGCCAGTCCATAGCATCAATGCCTTCGTCTTGCAGGAACTGCTGACACACTCCAGCCACATGAGGTCTAGCATTGTCTTGCATTAGGAGGAACCCAGGGCCAACCGCACCAGCATATGGTCTCACAAGGGGTCTGAGGATCTCATCTCGGTACCTAATGGCAGTCAGGCTACCTCTGGCGAGCACATGGAAGGCTGTGCGGCCCCCCAAAGAAATGCCACCCCACACCATTACTGACCCACTGCCAAACCGGTCATGCTGGAGGATGTTGCAGGCAGCAGAACGTTCTCCTTGGCGTCTCCAGACTCTGTAACATCTGTCACATGTGCTCAGTGAGAACCTGCTTTCATCTGTGAAGAGCACAGGATGCCAGTGGCGAATTTGCCAATCTTGGTGTTCTCTGGCAAATGCCAAACGTCCTGCATGGTGCTGGGCTGTAAGCACAACCCCCACCTGGGGACGTTGGGCCCTCATACCACCCTCATGGAGTCTGTTTCTGATCGTTTGAGTAGACACATGCACATTTGTGGCTTGCTGCAGGTCATTTTGCAGGGCTCTGGCAGTGCTCCTCCTGTTCCTCCTTGCACAAAGGCGGAGGTAGCGGTCCTGCTGCTGGGTTGTTGCCCTCCTACGGCCTCCTCCACGTCTCCTGATGTACTGGCCTGTCTCCTGGTAGAGCCTCCATGCTTTGGACACTACGCTGGGAGACACAGCAAACCTTGCCACAGCTCGCATTGATGTGCCATCCTGGATGAGCTGCACTACCTGAGCCACTTGTGTGGGTTGTAGACTCCGTCTCATGCTACCACTAGAGTGAAAGCACCGCCAGTTTTCAAAAGTGACCAAAACATCAGCCAGAAAGCATGGGAGCTGAGAAGTGGTCTGTGGTCACCACCTGCAGTACAACTCCTTTATTGGGGGTGTCTTGCTAATTGCCTATAATTTCCACCTGTTGTCTATTCCATTTGCACAACAGCATGTGAAATTGATTGTCAATCAGTGTTGCTTCCTAAGTGGACAATTTGATTTCACAGAAGTGTGATTGACTTGGAGTTACATTGTGTTGTTTAAGTGTTCCCTTTATTTTTTTTAAACAGTGTATATATATATATATATATATATATATATATACCAATAAATAGAAGAACAGTTTTTCTTTTCCAAAATTGTTTATTTTAGAAAGAATAAAAGTGTTTTTTTTTTTCAAGTTGTAAAACGTGTGTGCACATCTTTTACATCTTTAATGAGATCCTCCCGATTATGAGGACATATATGGTATAGTACAAAAACTTTTTAGGAATGACAGTCGCACATAACATAAAAGTGCTGCGGTATTGCAGTGCAAAAAAGTAGTTTTGCTGAAGGGCATGGTGTATCACAAGGGTCTTCAACCTTTGCCCTGCAGCTGATATGGAACCTCAGTTCCCAGCATGCCCATCCACATTTTAGAGTTTAGCCCATGCTAAACGGTGGCAGAAAATGTTGGGAAGTGTAGTTCCATAACAGCTGCAGGGCAAAGGTTGTAGACCCCTGTTATACATTTTTTTAAAAAGTGCTGCGTTAGTCCACTCCCTCCTCAATTCGCTTTTAGATTCTCCTGTGCTGAAAGATCCTTGGATCTTTTTACTATGTCTCCCTCCTCAATTACTCAATAAATTTTCCCAGAAACTGACCTCACACATCCTGGCGGCGGCAAAGTCGCTGATAGCTCTTAATTGGAAGAACCCCTCACCACCCTCTCTCCAGTCCCTTAAAACCAAAATTTGGCACATTGCCTCAATGGAAAAGATCACATACTATCTCCACGACCAGGGCCACATCTTTGAGCAGGTCTGGGCCCCGTGGCTCGCTGCTGAACGTGGAGGCCCGTCCCCCCACCCTTGCCCCTAGCTTACTCCGTAGACCCATGGGCACTGCCTGCTGCTTTCCCCCTATGTTTTTCTCCCCCATCTCTTCCTCCATCTCACTCTCTTCTCCTTTTCCCTTTTTCTACTCTTCTTCTGTCTCCCCCTTGATCCCCCTTCTCACTCTTTTTCTTAATCCTACCATTTCCAGGATATACACTGAGCACAGATGACACCGTGGTTCCCCCCCCCTTTTTTTCCCCTTCCTCCTCCCCCCCCCCCTGACCTCCATATTGTAACGTTACTGTTCTATCCTTTTAGATTAACTCTGTTGTTTATCTGAAAATTTGTGGTTTATGCTGGACGTGGGCTCTGTTGGCCTCCGGTCCCTTTGTTCATGCAATGTTTTTATACCATGTTTAACCACGTATAAATAAAGAATTAAAAAAAAAAAAAAAAAAGTGCTGCGGTTTTGCAGTGCAAAATACAAACGAGATAATCATAAGACCAAGGTGTATGATGTACTCATAATTATGAGCGTATGCGCAATAGCTTTTTTTTTAAGACAAACATACGCATTTTAAACATACGCCTTTCACAAACAAAACATTAACCAAAAATAAAGTTATGGGCACAATACCCAACCAATAAACATAGAATAAACATTTACTGTATGTGCACAGTATAAATTAGAGAATTTGGTACTGTGGTTTATTGCTGGGAGTAGATTCCTCTGGAGTTGTACTAGATAATGAATCTCCAAATTCTGGACCTCTCAGTCTATTCTTCAGTGTATTCGAGGTCGAATTAAAGGGTATCCGGACTCCAGGTCGACAACAAAAATGTCGACACACCTTAGGTAGACGCCAATTGGTCGACACACCTTAGGTCGACATGGACAAAAGGTCGACATGGAAAAAGGTCGACATAAGTTTTTCACAATTTTTTTCTTTTTTGGAACTTTTTCATACTTAACGATCCAAGTGGACTACGATTGGAACGGTAATCTGTGCCGAGCGAAGCGGAGCGAAGGCACCATGCCCGAAGGGACGCGGTGCACTTATTGGGGTTCCCGGTCACTCTACGAAGAAAACGACACCAAAAAAACATTAAAAACTGATGTCGACCTTTTTCCATGTCGACCTTGTTCCTGTCGACCTTTTGTCCATGTCGACCTTTTGTCCATGTCAACCTAACGTGTGGCGACCAATTGGTGTCGGCCTAAGGTGTGTCAACCTTTTTGTTGTCGACCTGGAGTCCCAGACCCGAATTAAAGGATGTTGGAGACTGGGATTGCTGCGCATACTGGTGAGTATCCCCAAAAGTGATGGGAGACTGGGATTGCTGCGTATACTGGTGAGTATCCCCAAAACTGGTGGGAGACTGGGCTTGCTGCGTATACTGGGATGTAGCACCAAAAGAGGTGGGAGACTGGGCTTGCTGCATATACTGGGATCTAGGCCCAAAAGATGGGGGAGACTGGGCTTGCTGCATATACTGGGCTGGGATATAGGCCCAAAAGATGGGGGAGACTGGGCTTGCTGGGCATACCATGTTTTTGGACCAAATGCGGTATGAGAATGCGATTGTAGGTCAGAATGAGGGTTTGTAAATTGTAGTGTAGAGGTCATTTAGGAAACAAGCTGACCTAGGAATTCATGGTTTTCGCTAGTGATCTTGTTCTGCATAGATACCATTTGCGTTAGCAAATTCCTCTGCAGTTCACGTTCATTGTCCATAAATTTTTGCAATCTTGCATCCTCTTGACTTTGCCAATCTGAATCCATCTCGCGTAGTTGCTCGCACAGGATATTTGTCATGGCTTTTGTAGCTACCTCCATTTTGATCTTCTTTTTCCTGCGAGGCGGGACTGTGTAAACTGAAAAACAAAACAGAAATTATTTTGAGCATCTCAACGGTAACAATGGGATATGGGCCCTCATTCCGAGTCGTTCGCTCGGTATTTTTCATCGCATCGCAATGAAAATCCGCTTAGTACGCATGCGCAATATTCGCACTGCGACTGCGCCAAGTAATTTAACAATGAAGATAGTATTTTTACTCACGGCTTTTTCATCGCTCCGGCGATCGTAATGTGATTGACAGGAAATGGGTGTTACTGGGCGGAAACACGGCGTTTTATGGGCGTGTGGATGAAAACGCTACCGTTTCCGGAAAAAACGCAGGAGTGGCTGGAGAAACGGGGGAGTGTCTGGGCGAACGCTGGGTGTGTTTGTGACGTCAAACCAGGAACGACAAGCACTGAACTGATCGCACAGGCAGAGTAAGGTTGAAGTTACTCAGAAACTGCTCAGTAGTTTGTAATCGCAATATTGCGATTACATCGGTCGCAATTTTAAGAAGCTAAGATACACTCCCAGTAGGCGTAGGCTTAGCGTGTGTAACTCTGCTAAATTCGCCTTGCGACCGATCAACTCGGAATGAGGGCCCTGGAACAGAAGTGTAAGTTGCACAAATAGATTTATTAAAAATATTAATACATCTGTGCTTGCGGTTACCATGCGCTAGCACAATTTGAACACAGCAACAGGTACAGTTTAATAATAACACTATTACATCACATAATATCATAGTCATTACTGTTAGTATTCTACATTGTCATATACTATATGTTAAATATGTCTCTGACAATGATAATACAGGAAACTTACTGTTTGAGCGTAGGGTAGGTTTGTCTCCCTGGGTCTGTGGTAGGGAATCGTCCCCCTTGCTCTGCGACGATGCTGTCACATCTGTGGCCTTGTTTGGATCGATAATGATGGTGACATCCGAATCAACGTCTGGATCATCATCAAATAGGATCTGCGATGATGCTGGGCTCTGCTGGCTGCACTCTGGAGACGATGGAGCCGCGGCTGATAGCAGACAGCGTTCCGCATCACTAGATGAGGATAGGGCAATGGGATTGCTAAGTGCTGTATGGCCAAATACGTTGCTGCACAGTTCATATAAGGGCCACTCCATCCTTCCCATACCACTGCGATTTCGATTGTGGTCATGGACCTTGGTATAAATTGTTTCTTAACCACTTGCCTGGCATGGTCGCATCAGATGCGACCATGCCTGCAAGTGCTCTATCTGACCTGGTCACACAGGATGCGACCAGTCAGATAGAGAGTGTTAGCAGCGGCAGGGAAGGGAAACTTCCCTCCGCTGCTGCTGTCAGAGGGACCGGAAGATCCATCTGCCTCCCTGCACTCTTCCCCTCTGTCTGCCATGCTGCCGATCACTGCTGATCGGTCAGCACGGCAGGATCCCCCCCCCCCCTCCAGCGGCTGCAGACAATGGCAGCCACTGGAGAGTGTAAATAAACCCTCCCTAGTTGCCCCCACACCCCCCCTGCATACCTCGAGGCTGTCCCGGCTTTCAAAATGAAAGCCGCGATGGTCGCAATGTTCCCGATCGATGTTTCGATGTTTGGGGGGGGGGGGATTTAAAAAAAAATGTTTTCTTTTCTTTTTTTAACTAAAATCATTTGGGATAGGGTTAAATTCGTGTTCTTCAACTAATTCACTCATAAAAAACCCGACAATTTTGGAGCGGTTTTTGGCTAAATAAATCATCAGTTAAGTGGTTAAGGGACTTTACTTTGTTAAGAACTTGCTGTTGTGTCTTCACTATACCTCTGCTGGACAGGATCTTTGCAATGTTGCCATAGATCATGACATCCTTAACAATGCCGGTTATTTGTGATTTTATTTCCTCCTCACCCCTCACATGTAGTAGCTCCTGGACCTCCTCCTCCTTCCAGTGAGTCATTATGAACAAAATGGCAGTCTCTTCACTGGCACACTCTGGCACACTTCTCTGCACACTTCTCTGAACAGCTCTGTGTTACTCTGGCACTGGCACACATACATGCACAGTTCTGTGTACCTTCTGCACTCCACAATTCACTGCAAAGCTCTCTGCTTCCTCCCATGCTGCTGTGGCATCTGTTTCCCTCCGTCTGCCGCTGATGAGGTCATCAGCAGGCATCAGATGGTCCTTCCTGACAAATGAAAACCTTTTTCATGCAGCCAAAGAGCAAATTCCCGGGTCGCGCCTTTCAGACTTAACCCGGGAAGCCAACTCGGGAAGAAAGACCCGGTAAAATCCCAAGTCAATTGCAGGGTTGGCGACCCGGATCACATCCCCGGGTCGGAGCCTTTCAGACATACCAAATTCCCGGGTTAATGCGAGTTCATGTGCAAAATCCCGGGAATTTAGAGCATGTCTGAAAAGGGGTATCAGTCGTTCTGAGGAGACTCCGCATCCCCCTCCGTATTTATAACTTTACACAATTTGGTATCGTCTGCAAAACTTGACACCATACTCTCTAGACCCTCTGTTAGGTCATTAATGAAAATGTTGAAGAATAGTGTTCCTAGTACAGACCCTTGTGGCACACCACTTAGCACTTCAGTCCAATTTGAAAATTATCCATTAACCACAACGCACTGTTCCCTATTATCTAACCAATTTTTGACCCAAGTGCATATTGTGCTCCCTATCCCTATTTCGTGTAGCTTAAAGATAGGTCGCATGTGTGGTGCAGTGTCGAAAGTTTTAGCAAAGTCTAAAAAGATTACATCCACCTCCTAACCCTGATCAAGGTTCGCACTTACTGTTTCATAAAAGCCAAGTAAATTGTTTTGACATGATCTGTCCTTCACAAATCCATGTTGATTCCTTTTAATGACCTTATTGACTTCCAGGAACTTCTGTATACTATCCCTTAGAATACCTTCCAATACTTTCCAAACTATAGATGTAAGACTAACTGGTCTATAATTACCGGGTTCAGCTTTACTTCCCTTTTCGAATATTGGCTATACGCCAGTCTTTGGGAACCACACCTGATATAACTGAATCTTTAAAGATCAAAAATAGCGGTCTTGCAAGTTCAGAGTGAAGCTCCATTAGAACCCTTGGGTGAATTCCATCGGGACCCGGTGACTTATTAATCTTTACATTTTTTAATTGGTCACAGACTACCTCCTCACTTAACTTAGCACTTATCAGTGGGACATTATCATTATTGAGATTGTGTGTTAGTCCCTGAATTTGGTCCTCTCTTGTAAATATCGTTGAAAAAAAATAATTTAGTTTGTCCGCTATGTCATTATCATTTTTGACTAAGACTCCCAACTTGTCTTTTAAAGGGCCTATACTCTCTGTCAAAGTCAAAAATATTACATAGAGAGAACATACAAACTGCACACATTTAAGTCGCTATACTTGCAAATATGCGCAGCGAGCACAGCAATATATGGTAACACACGCATTTACACGGACATGGCACAGAGATGGATTCGACACTTATTTCATACAGTACATAATTATAATAATATCAAGCACCAGACATCATGGAGATTTAAAATTAGCTAATGAATTAATGTCATGAATGTGTATTATTTGAACAGAACCAGATACACCCGTCATGTTTAATATTGAAACAAGCACATTGGTGTGTAGATTAATTTGATACTTGTTGTGAAGTTGTGGGACATTGCAGCGGATAGATATGATTATATGTATAAAAGCTAAAATCACTTTGTTAGAACAATGAATGATACAGTTCAGGGCTGAACCTGATCAGCATATACAAAGCAAGAGAGACCCCTCCCCCAGGAACTAGTCAAACAGGAAGGTAGTTCCTGGCCAAAAAGAGAGATCAGTGCGGTTGCTTGTGATCTCAGAGAACAGATGTACTGTAGCTACACTCAGAACCAAGCTGGCATCCAGAAGAAATGGCTTGCTTATCACCAGGCTCCAAGCGAAAGGCTAAGTATTGAATCCACATGGCTGATTGGCATAGAATAGTTTAAAGTAGTTGTGAAATGATTGGTATTGAATAGTTAGTGGAGATACAAATGGCTTAAGGTTAATGAGGCTTGTGCAGTTGTGTGATTGTTATGTGTTGGTGATAATACTCTATGAAATCTGTAATGAATTGGAACAGTAGACAATCTGTAGCATAGCATTCCTGGTATACATTTATGGTTGGTGATTTATAACAGATTATAGTAGTTTTACATGATGCATCTTGCTGAAGGTTTGAAGTCAAAGCATACTTCCTTTTGTTACTGTAGTCATGTGCTTGTAGCAATGGCATGCTGGGATGTGTGGTTACATTGTGATCTGGTGATTCATATAACATGGACTGTAGGCAATAAACGAAGTTGGTTTAAAATTGTGAAATTGAATAAGATGGTTCTAGGAAGTTGGATTGGAATGTGGAATATAATTAGTTGGATTGGGATGTGGAATATAATTAATTGGTTTGTAGAAGATGGCTGCTGCTGGGTGTTTTCCCCTCCCCCTTTGAACCATGTGCTGCAGTCTTTGGAATCATGGGAGTTTCCCCAAAATGGAGTCTAGCTTCTGTCCCATGCGGTATTGTAGGGTTGTGTATATAGGGACAGCCAGTATGGGTAAGCTCAAGTATTCTCTCCACAAAGATTCTCAGCATTGACTAACTGCGCAGCGATTGTTTCTCACATGTGTAAGTTTCTCTGCTACCATATTGCCTTTATTGTTATTGTAAGCCATTCTCTCTCTCTCCTTCCCCTTAAACGTACTTGTGTCTTTATTGTATTATATGTTAGTTACTTGGTTAGATATTTTATGTTATTTTGGTAGTGTATAGCTTGTATTGTATTATTCTTTTTGAACGTTCATTCTCTCACTGAAGGCGTTAGAACCTTAGACCGGTATTTGGTTGATTATTGTATTACTAAGGGGTTCTCAGAGCGTCATAGTCGCTCATACAGCTTTTAAGCTAACAAGGTTACACTGTATTACATCTACACATTATCACTGCACAAATGTTTACAGTATAAGTACATTCCTTAAGGTATAGTTAAGGGCGTACCCTTGCGGTACTTTTTGCGCCAATTGCGTACTGTGTTCTTTAACCTTTTAGAGGGATTTAAGTAAGATAAATATTCAGCTTTATCAAGTGGGGGCAAGTCCGGTCCATCTCATATCCGCAGTCAGGCGAAAAAGGCGCAGACTTTTATCGATCAGCAAAGGGAGGAAAAGGTAGTATCTTGGAGTGCTGATCAGATGAGAGTCTGCGTCTGATTCTTTTGGTCTGTAGGGATGCTGGTGGAATCCGAAGAAGGTAGGAACATTAAGCTATTGTCTTTGTAAATCTGGTTTTTATTTCTATTTGGTGCCAACTGCACACGCAGATTGGATGGTTTGTCTGTTTAAATAGGTTTAAAATTATTTTTAATCGCTCTGCATAGCGTGATAACTTTAGGAGTTTGAATGATGATTTTCTTTGTGACAAGAAGCAGCATGGTCTGTCCACCATTTTGTGTGGCCCTCATGGAGGTGAAAGGGGGAGGAGCAGCGGCCATTTTGGGAAGGTCACATTTTTATTTTTTTTCCCCTTAGCGGCTGATTTTCAGTTGACTCAGGAAATAATCAGCCATCCATTGTCAAAAAGAAATCATCATTTAATGAGTTTTTTTTTATTTTATGCATTTATTTAATCTATATCATAGTTAATCATAAGTAATAGTGATTGGTACTTATATGTAATATCTATATGCGTGTGCTTACATCAATGTATGTTATTAGATTAAATTTAGAATTGCATGTTCATTTGTGTAATCTTCACATCTCACTTTCCTGGTTGCCATTTCATAATTGATAACGTGCTGAGAAAGATTTGTTGCTATTGGTAGTTAAAGAGTATAAATGATACATTAAGGGGTAATTTGTAAAACACGCACACAGCTTTGCCTAAAGATACAAGGAGAGACCTGTGTGGTGTTCGGTAGATGATTACGGTTAAAGATCATCTACATTGATAAACGTGTTAATTGTATTTCGGTGGACATATATGGCTGGCATACACGTGTCTCTAAAGGGTGAGACTAGTGTACGCAACACAAAGGCCGACGCACGCAGCGTATATTACGCAACGGAGCGTCTGGGTACGCCCACATAATACAAATCGCACAATAGCATTGTTTTAGTGGGGGCGGTATAGTATAGCCACGCGATAATAGCACAAATTGATTTCAGTTTCCAAAACTTAGTTTAAATACCTTACTTTACTGTAGTGCCTCTGGGGAGAGCTATCAGATTACGGGAAATGATTTTTCTGATCAGAAAACTATAGAATGATAGTGGGTTGAAAACGGTATGAGTGTATTGAACTCCTCTTGGTGAAGTCTTGGTGAAATCTTGGTGAAGTAAATCTTGGTGAATCACGGTCTAGGTGAATACGTGATGAGCACGGTCTAGGTCAAAACGTGCGTGCACGGTCTTGGTGAAAACGTGCGACGAGTGTGATAAAGTTTTCGTGGTATTACGCTCTGGCTGTTTTGGAGCACAGTAGGGAGACTCCAATGATCCTACCATTTATGGGCAACAAGTGTCTATAAGTGGTACGATTGGACCGCACGGTTGTATGTGTGACCAATAACGCAACGTGATATGAGGTCGTTGCCCTCATACGTGTTGTAGGGAGCACATGCAAGCGTGATTTGTGTAAAGTAAGAAATTTTCGCTGGTAGGGCCTGCAACGATTACGTGGGTCTGCTAAAAAAGGGGCGGATTCGTTGTACTCGGAGTAGAAGAAGCTGGTGGAAGAGCTTGGGTAACTTCCACCATAGACTTCTGTGTTTGGTGCATTTTAGGCTGTGTTAAAAAGGTCCACAATGGAAGCCAAGTGCACAACACAGGGACGTTTAGCAGTCAGAGTTCAGGCTGCAGAGGCTTGCAGACCCCGAGGGTCTGCTCGGTTAGTAATGTGGGGAAGATATGGTCCCCACACTGAGACCTTTTGTGACGAATGGACATGAATGACTGTGGGGGATAAAGCACCATTTTCCGGGATAGGTAGTTTTGACTCAGAGGTACTGCATAATTTAAGGCGAAGGATCTGTCTCATAAAATCCTGGAAGCAACGAATTAGACATTATGATTGTTTACAGTTATGGCAACAGGAAAGTGAAATGCAAAGACATTTAACTTACATATCTGACCCTCATCTTGGGAAGAGAGACATGGCAATGGAGAGGATTATGGTTGCAGAGAAATGGCACAATGTTGTACGATAAAAATGCACTTAGTAACTGTATTAAGAATGAAAGTAACAAATGTAATAATGTTTATAAAAATGAAAGTGTAAAAATCACAAATGTTAACCTGTGCAAGTCGCACCCCATGTTAAACTTCCCTCAGGATTACCAGCAAGAAAGTGAGCCCAGCCCGATATCGGCACCTCTTCCAGCAGCCAGCCTACAAGACATCCAGGTGGACGCGACCAAATTGGTAAAGACAGTAATCAAACCCCCTAACGGAGGGTCAGGTGAGGTCGTGTCCACAGGTACGTACGGTGTTATATATCACGCACAAACAAATGTACCCCATATTGTAAGACCAACACAAGGTGATGTAATTGAATTTAATCCTGTCAGGGTGAACACAATATATTAAAACAAATGTACACTACAGGAAAGTAGCAGTTTAGGTGTTAATAAATGGTTTAAAGGAAGTATTAAGAACGAGTATACAAGCCTCTCTACCTAACTGGAGAAATAACTCAGTAACTGCATTAAGGAACTCCGCTGTTGGGCATGAGCAAAACATCATCAAGCACAGGGAAAACAAAGAAGCCTCAGATCCCTGTGGGTAAGTCAAAGGTGAAAAGGTGTTAAAATTGCCAGAAGGATGGTCATTTTGCAAGAGATTGTAGATCAAGAAGTAGACCAAATTCATATAAACCCCCTAGACAAAGATATGAGCAGAGTTATGACACACCAAATTGTAATCAGAGATCACATAGGAAGGAGTTTGGGCCGCACCTGTAACATGCAATCAGGAAAGGTGATCATTAGGACTGATAGTAAGCCTGAGGTTACAGTTAATGAAATGGGAGGTCAGTTCCTTGCAGGCACAAGGACGGCCGGGTAGACGTTGTAATTTATCTGTAAATGTTCTTTTCCCCATCTCTGACGTTCATCGGCAGGACCCAAATATCACATAGCTATTTGGTCCTTGCAGAAGTCTACCAAACCCCAGTATGACCTACCAGCATCGATGTATCCTGGGCAGATACAGAGTGTAGATATGGAAATACCGGTGGGAGAGACTATGCAAGGATACCATTGGACATGTAGATGTGACAGCCTAATGGTGAACGGAAGATCTGACAATGTTTCTTTTCTCTCCTGAAAAATGTTTGGAAAAAAAAATGTTTTGTTTCTGTTGTTGTTTATTGTTGATTTATGTGATGCATATATATATGAACGGTTCTCTCTCTCTCGTTGTTTTTTTTTTTTTTTTTTTCTCTCTCTCTCTTCTTTCTCATGTTCTCATAACGTTACAGATGGTATGTCACACATTAGTTGGACAAATGGTAATGCAAGATTTATTCTCCTTACAGAAAGAGCGCTGAGCTAGAAGAAATATTGTATCACCAGAATGTTTAGAAGAATGAGAGACAGCACCTTTGAGATGACAGCAGAACAAGAAGAACAACAAGACTAGAGAACTAATTATCGTAACAAGTTTCTCTTAGAGATGAGCGGGTTCGGTTCCTCGGAATCCGAACCCGCCCGAACTTCATTTTTTTTTACACGGGGCCGAGCGACTCGGATCTTCCCGCCTTGCTCGGTTAACCCGAGCGCGCCCGAACGTCATCATCCCGCTGTCGGATTCTCGCGAGGCTCGGATTCTATCACGAGACTCGGATTCTATATAAGGAGCCGCGCGTCGCCGCCATTTTCACACGTGCATTGAGATTCATAGGGAGAGGACGTGGCTGGCGTCCTCTCCGTTTATAGAGAAGAGAGTGAGACTAGAGTAGAGAGAGACACAGTAGTAATTTTGGGGAGCATTAGGAGGAGTACTACTACTTGCTGAAGTGATAGATAGATAGTGTGACTGTATAATGTATATCTGACTTGTGGGGGAGACACTGACAGTGGGGAGCAGTTAGAGTCTGAGAGCAGGACTCATGAGTACATATAACGTACAGTGCACACTTTTGCTGCCAGAGTGCCACACTGCCATTGTGACCACACTGACCACCAGTATAATATATATTGTGATTGTCTGCTTAGGAGTACTACTTGCAAGTTGCTGATAGTGTGACCAGTGACCTGACCACCAGTTTAATAATCACCACCAGTTTAATATATATATATATATATAATTGCATATAATATAATATAATATAATATTATAATTTATATAATATAATATATATATATATATAATATAATATATAATATATATATATATATAATATAATATATATATATATAATTTAATATAATATTATAATATAATATTATATTATAACATATAATATTGTATACCACCTACCCGTTTTTTTTTTTCTTTCTTCTTCTTTATACATACTACTATAGTAGCTTACTGTAGCAGTCTGCGGTGCTGCTGAGCTGACAGTGTCCAGCAGGTCCGTCATCAGTCATTACATAATAAATATATATACCTGTCCGGCTGCAGTACTAGTGATATTATATATATATATATATTGATTTCATCTCATTATCATCCAGTCTATATTAGCAGCAGACACAGTACGGTAGTCCACGGCTGTAGCTACCTCTGTGTTGGCAGTCGCTCGTCCATCCATAATTGTATACCACCTACCCGTGGTTTTTTTTTTTCTTTCTTCTTTATACATACTACTATAGTAGCTTACTGTAGCAGTCTGCGGTGCTGCTGAGCTGACAGTGTCCAGCAGGTCCGTCATCAGTCATTACATAATAAATATATCTACCTGTCCGGCTGCAGTACTAGTGTGATATTATATATATATATATATATATATATTGATTTCATCTCATTATCATCCAGTCTATATTAGCAGCAGACACAGTACGGTAGTCCACGGCTGTAGCTACCTCTGTGTCGGCAGTCGCTCGTCCATCCATAATTGTATACCACCTACCCGTGGTTTTTTCTTTTCTTTCTTCTTTATACATACTACTATAGTAGCTTACTGTAGCAGTCTGCGGTGCTGCTGAGCTGACAGTGTCCAGCAGGTCCGTCATCAGTCATTACATAATAAATATATATACCTGTCCGGCTGCAGTACTAGTGTGATATTATATATATATATATATTGATTTCATCTCATTATCATCCAGTCTATATTAGCAGCAGACACAGTACGGTAGTCCACGGCTGTAGCTACCTCTGTGTCGGCAGTCGCTCGTCCATCCATAATTGTATACCACCTACCCGTGGTTTTTTTTTTCTTTCTTCTTTATACATACTACTATAGTAGCTTACTGTAGCAGTCTGCGGTGCTGCTGAGCTGACAGTGTCCAGCAGGTCCGTCATCAGTCATTACATAATAAATATATCTACCTGTCCGGCTGCAGTACTAGTGTGATATTATATATATATATTGATTTCATCTCATTATCATCCAGTCTATATTAGCAGCAGACACAGTACGGTAGTCCACGGCTGTAGCTACCTCTGTGTCGGCAGTCGCTCGTCCATCCATAATTGTATACCACCTACCCGTGGTTTTTTTTTTTTCTTTCTTCTTTATACATACTACTATAGTAGCTTACTGTAGCAGTCTGCGGTGCTGCTGAGCTGACAGTGTCCAGCAGGTCCGTCATCAGTCATTACATAATAAATATATCTACCTGTTCGGCTGCAGTACTAGTGTGATATTATATATATATATATTGATTTCATCTCATTATCATCCAGTCTATATTAGCAGCAGACACAGTACGGTAGTCCACGGCTGTAGCTACCTCTGTGTCGGCAGTCGCTCGTCCATCCATAATTGTATACCACCTACCCGTGGTTTTTTTTTTTCTTTCTTCTTTATACATACTACTATAGTAGCTTACTGTAGCAGTCTGCGGTGCTGCTGAGCTGACAGTGTCCAGCAGGTCCGTCATCAGTCATTACATAATAAATATATATACCTGTCCGGCTGCAGTACTAGTGATATTATATATATATATATATTGATTTCATCTCATTATCATCCAGTCTATATTAGCAGCAGACACAGTACGGTAGTCCACGGCTGTAGCTACCTCTGTGTCGGCAGTCGCTCGTCCATCCATAAGTATACTAGTATCCATCCATCTCCATTGTTTACCTGAGGTGCCTTTTAGTTGTGCCTATTAAAATATGGAGAACAAAAATGTTGAGGTTCCAAAATTAGGGAAAGATCAAGATCCACTTCCACCTCGTGCTGAAGCTGCTGCCACTAGTCATGGCCGAGACGATGAAATGCCAGCAACGTCGTCTGCCAAGGCCGATGCCCAATGTCATAGTACAGAGCATGTAAAATCCAAAACACCAAATATCAGTAAAAAAAGGACTCCAAAATCTAAAATAAAATTGTCGGAGGAGAAGCGTAAACTTGCCAATATGCCATTTACCACACGGAGTGGCAAGGAACGGCTGAGGCCCTGGCCTATGTTCATGGCTAGTGGTTCAGCTTCACATGAGGATGGAAGCACTCAGCCTCTCGCTAGAAAAATGAAAAGACTCAAGCTGGCAAAAGCACCGCAAAGAACTGTGCGTTCTTCGAAATCCCAAATCCACAAGGAGAGTCCAATTGTGTCGGTTGCGATGCCTGACCTTCCCAACACTGGACGTGAAGAGCATGCGCCTTCCACCATTTGCACGCCCCCTGCAAGTGCTGGAAGGAGCACCCGCAGTCCAGTTCCTGATAGTCAGATTGAAGATGTCAGTGTTGAAGTACACCAGGATGAGGAGGATATGGGTGTTGCTGGCGCTGGGGAGGAAATTGACAAGGAGGATTCTGATGGTGAGGTGGTTTGTTTAAGTCAGGCACCCGGGGAGACACCTGTTGTCCGTGGGAGGAATATGGCCGTTGACATGCCTGGTGAAAATACCAAAAAAATCAGCTATTCGGTGTGGAAGTATTTCAACAGAAATGCGGACAACATTTGTCAAGCCGTGTGTTGCCTTTGTCAAGCTGTAATAAGTAGGGGTAAGGACGTTAACCACCTCGGAACATCCTCCCTTATACGTCACCTGCAGCGCATTCATAATAAGTCAGTGACAAGTTCAAAAACTTTGGGCGACAGCGGAAGCAGTCCACTGACCAGTAAATCCCTTCCTCTTGTAACCAAGCTCACGCAAACCACCCCACCAACTCCCTCAGTGTCAATTTCCTCCTTCCCCAGGAATGCCAATGCCAGTCCTGCAGGCCATGTCACTGGCAATTCTGACGATTCCTCTCCTGCCTGGGATTCCTCCGATGCATCCTTGCGTGTAACACCTACTGCTGCTGGCGCTGCTGTTGTTGCTGCTGGGAGTCGATGGTCATCCCAGAGGGGAAATCGTAAGACCACTTTTACTACTTCCACCAAGCAATTGACTGTCCAACAGTCCTTTGCGAGGAAGATGAAATATCACAGCAGTCATCCTGCTGCAAAGCGGATAACTGAGGCCTTGGCATCCTGGGTGGTGAGAAACGTGGTTCCGGTATCCATTATTACTGCAGAGCCAACTAGAGACTTGTTGGAGGTACTGTGTCCCCGGTACCAAATACCATCTAGGTTCCATTTCTCTAGGCAGGCGATACCGAAAATGTACACAGACCTCAGAAAAAGAGTCACCAGTGTCCTAAAAAATGCAGCTGTACCCAATGTCCACTTAACCACGGACATGTGGACAAGTGGAGCAGGGCAGGGTCAGGACTATATGACTGTGACAGCCCACTGGGTAGATGTATGGACTCCCGCCGCAAGAACAGCAGCGGCGGCACCAGTAGCAGCATCTCGCAAACGCCAACTCTTTCCTAGGCAGGCTACGCTTTGTATCACCGGTTTCCAGAATACGCACACAGCTGAAAACCTCTTACGGCAACTGAGGAAGATCATCGCGGAATGGCTTACCCCAATTGGACTCTCCTGTGGATTTGTGGCATCGGACAACGCCAGCAATATTGTGTGTGCATTAAATCTGGGCAAATTCCAGCACGTCCCATGTTTTGCACATACCTTGAATTTGGTGGTGCAGAATTTTTTTAAAAACGACAGGGGCGTGCAAGAGATGCTGTCGGTGGCCAGAAAAATTGTGGGACACTTTCGGCGTACAGGCACCACGTACAGAAGAATGGAGCAACACCAAAAACGCCTGAACCTGCCCTGCCATCATCTGAAGCAAGAAGTGGTAACGAGGTGGAATTCAACCCTATATATGCTTCAGAGGTTGGAGGAGCAGCAAAAGGCCATTCAAGCCTATACAATTCAGCACGATATAGGAGGTGGAATGCACCTGTCTCAAGCGCAGTGGAGAATGATTTCAACGTTGTGCAAGGTTCTGCTGCCCTTTGAACTTGCCACACGTGAAGTCAGTTCAGACACTGCCAGCCTGAGTCAGGTCATTCCCCTCATCAGGCTTTTGCAGAAGAAGCTGGAGACATTGAAGGAGGAGCTAACACGGAGCGATTCCGCTAGGCATGTGGGACTTGTGGATGGAGCCCTTAATTCGCTTAACAAGGATTCACGGGTGGTCAATCTGTTGAAATCAGAGCACTACATTTTGGCCACCGTGCTCGATCCTAGATTTAAAACCTACCTTGGATCTCTCTTTCCGGCAGACACAAGTCTGCTGGGGTTCAAAGACCTGCTGGTGAGAAAATTGTCAAGTCAAGCGGAACGCGACCTGTCAACATCTCCTCCTTCACATTCTCCCGCAACTGGGGGTGCGAGGAAAAGGCTCAGAATTCCGAGCCCACCCGCTGGCGGTGATGCAGGGCAGTCTGGAGCGACTGCTGATGCTGACATCTGGTCCGGACTGAAGGACCTGTCAACGATTACGGACATGTCGTCTACTGTCACTGCATATGATTCTCTCCCCATTGAAAGAATGGTGGAGGATTATATGAGTGACCGCATCCAAGTAGGCACGTCACACAGTCCGTACTTATACTGGCAGGAAAAAGAGGCAATTTGGAGGCCCTTGCACAAACTGGCTTTATTCTACCTAAGTTGCCCTCCCACAAGTGTGTACTCCGAAAGAGTGTTTAGTGCCGCCGCTCACCTTGTCAGCAATCGGCGTACGAGGTTACTTCCAGAAAATGTGGAGAAGATGATGTTCATTAAAATGAATTATAATCAATTCCTCCGTGGAGACATTGACCAGCAGCAATTGCCTCCACAAAGTACACAGGGAGCTGAGATGGTGGATTCCAGTGGGGACGAATTGATAATCTGTGAGGAGGGGGATGTACACGGTGATATATCGGAGGATGATGATGAGGTGGACATCTTGCCTCTGTAGAGCCAGTTTGTGCAAGGAGAGATTAATTGCTTCTTTTTTGGTGGGGGTCCAAACCAACCCGTCATTTCAGTCACAGTCGTGTGGCAGACCCTGTCACTGAAATGATGGGTTGGTTAAAGTGTGCATGTCCTGTTTATACAACATAAGGGTGGGTGGGAGGGCCCAAGGACAATTCCATCTTGCACCTCTTTTTTCTTTAATTTTTCTTTGCGTCATGTGCTGTTTGGGGAGTGTTTTTTGGAAGGGCCATCCTGCGTGACACTGCAGTGCCACTCCTAGATGGGCCAGGTGTTTGTGTCGGCCACTAGGGTCGCTTATCTTACTCACACAGCTACCTCATTGCGCCTCTTTTTTTCTTTGCGTCATGTGCTGTTTGGGGAGTGTTTTTTGGAAGGGCCATCCTGCGTGACACTGCAGTGCCACTCCTAGATGGGCCCGGTGTTTGTGTCGGCCACTAGGGTCACTTATCTTACTCACACAGCTACCTCATTGCACCTCTTTTTTTCTTTGCGTCATGTGCTGTTTGGGGAGTGTTTTCTGGAAGGGCCATCCTTCGTGACACTGCAGTGCCACTCCTAGATGGGCCCGGTGTTTGTGTCGGCCACTAGGGTCGCTTATCTTACTCACACAGCTACCTCATTGCGCCTCTTTTTTTCTTTGCGTCATGTGCTGTTTGGGGAGTGTTTTTTGGAAGGGCCATCCTGCGTGACACTGCAGTGCCACTCCTAGATGGGCCAGGTGTTTGTGTCGGCCACTAGGGTCGCTTATCTTACTCACACAGCTACCTCATTGCGCCTCTTTTTTTCTTTGCGTCATGTGCTGTTTGGGGAGTGTTTTTTGGAAGGGCCATCCTGCGTGACATTGCAGTGCCACTCCTAGATGGGCCCGGTGTTTGTGTCGGCCACTAGGGTCGCTTATCTTACTCACACAGCTACCTCATTGCGCCTCTTTTTTTCTTTGCGTCATGTGCTGTTTGGGGAGTGTTTTTTGGAAGGGCCATCCTGCGTGACACTGCAGTGCCACTCCTAGATGGGCCCGGTGTTTGTGTCGGCCACTAGGGTCGCTTATCTTACTCACACAGCTACCTCATTGCGCCTCTTTTTTTCTTTGCGTCATGTGCTGTTTGGGGAGTGTTTTTTGGAAGGGCCATCCTGCGTGACACTGCAGTGCCACTCCTAGATGGGCCAGGTGTTTGTGTCGGCCACTAGGGTCGCTTATCTTACTCACACAGCTACCTCATTGCGCCTCTTTTTTTCTTTGCGTCATGTGCTGTTTGGGGAGTGTTTTTTGGAAGGGCCATCCTGCGTGACACTGCAGTGCCACTCCTAGATGGGCCCGGTGTTTGTGTCGGCCACTAGGGTCGCTTATCTTACTCACACAGCTACCTCATTGCGCCTCTTTTTTTCTTTGCATCATGTGCTGTTTGGGGAGTGTTTTTTGGAAGGGCCATCCTGCGTGACACTGCAGTGCCACTCCTAGATGGGCCCGGTGTTTGTGTCGGCCACTAGGGTCGCTTATCTTACTCACACAGCTACCTCATTGCGCCTCTTTTTTTCTTTGCGTCATGTGCTGTTTGGGGAGTGTTTTTTGGAAGGGCCATCCTGCGTGACACTGCAGTGCCACTCCTAGATGGGCCAGGTGTTTGTGTCGGCCACTAGGGTCGCTTAGCTTACTCACACAGCTACCTCATTGCGCCTCTTTTTTTCTTTGCGTCATGTGCTGTTTGGGGAGTGTTTTTTGGAAGGGCCATCCTGCGTGACACTGCAGTGCCACTCCTAGATGGGCCAGGTGTTTGTGTCGGCCACTAGGGTCGCTTATCTTACTCACACAGCTACCTCATTGCGCCTCTTTTTTTCTTTGCGTCATGAGCTGTTTGGGGAGTGTTTTTTGGAAGGGCCATCCTGCGTGACACTGCAGTGCCACTCCTAGATGGGCCCGGTGTTTGTGTCGGCCACTAGGGTCGCTTAGCTTAGTCATCCAGCGACGTCGGTGCAAATTTTAGGACTAAAAATAATATTGTGAGGTGTGAGGTATTCAGAATAGACTGAAAATGAGTGGAAATTATGGTTTTTGAGGTTAATAATACTTTGGGATCAAAATGACCCCCAAATTCTATGATTTAAGCTGTTTTTTAGTGTTTTTTGAAAAAAACACCCGAATCCAAAACACACCCGAATCCGACAAAAAAAATTCGGTGAGGTTTTGCCAAAACGCGGTCGAACCCAAAACACGGCCGCGGAACCGAACCCAAAACCAAAACACAAAACCCGAAAAATTTCAAGTGCACATCTCTAGTTTCTCTCCCTCTCAAACTGTTTTCCTGTACTCCCATTACAAATTTCTCCTTTTCTCCTCCTGTAAGATGGACTCGCCTCAAGAGACTGTGATCCGTGTTTTCATGTTGACCCTGATGTTGACCAGAGCAGTCTGTTTCGGTGAGAGTACCAGTGAGGTCGAGAAAGGATCCAGAATGGGTTTCTGATGACTGAGACGGAGGTGTAAATTTCCAATAACAACACAATCACCGAGCAAAGGCGAGTACCGGAAACGATCTAGCAGCCATGTTATTTGTAAACATTGTGAAGGATTGTTAGCTGAAAAGAGAACTGTATCTGTACACTCTGTGACAGTGTAGTAGAGGATGGGTGCATCAAGAAATGTCAGTCCAGTTTTAACATTAACACAGACCGGCACCCATTGAGTGACTATCACTCCTTAGTGGGTAAAGTGTTAAATCAGACAGATTGTTGGGTATGCTTTCAAGTACCTCAAGGCCATAGCAAATCAGGCTTAGTACCATTCCCTTTAACGGTAGGGGAGGTACTTGAGCTAAGTGGTGGGAGGCCGGTGGACAGGAGGTTTAATATCTCCAGTCCTCCTAGTTTGAAGCTCCACCAATATCATGTGGATAGATCCCTAGTATGTTTTAACATTTCCAATCCCCGAAAGCCGGGAAATTGGGAAGTGTCATGGAGTAACCAAACCATGACCTTTTCCTATAGAGCAGATAGAATGCCTACAGATACAGAGCTCATACGCCACATAGCCGATAGTGGAAAATATTTCCGATATAGGTATACCCTAAGAAGTAGGACCATGAGAGTTGGAGAAGTATCACCAGGATACAGTGCACAGATCGTACAAACTGATAGGTGTACTAAACAGATGGGAGAATTAGGGTTAGGAGAGTTCACATGGAAAATGTGTAACATGGTAATGTCCTACTCGGTCCCATATGTCCTCCCCGATGATGCATATTTCATATGCGGGAGGAAGGCGTATAAGCGGCTTGCCCCAAACTCAGAGGGATTATGGTATATTGGAAAAGTACTACCTGAAGTAATGACTGTATCGCATAACAAAATTGATTTGGTTTACGACCCAACCATTGAAACCACGCTGTGATAAAAGGTGATTCCACGACCTGTTTCTTTCACCCGTTTCTCCTTTGTTTTTCTCCAAGGTAAAAAGACCCGCTTGGAAGAGGAATTTGACGACCGTGTATACAGACAGCAGATAGACTAAAGAAGAAGTTTTGACAACCTTGTACACAGACAACAGATGGACTATGCCATAGACCCCCTTATCCCTAGTAACGTTAATTTTACGCTAGCCCAACACTTTTTGTAAGTCTATGGACATTGAGAGAACTTTTGCTTGCATTTTGACAAAAGCCCAAAGAAGACTGCAGTCAACAAGACACCAGACAAGACTTCAATCGACAAATGTTCATTAACCTCACATAGAATACGACTGCATTTCCCATAATTGTTCTTTATCTTCATCTCTACAACCTTCAGGTAATGACACACATAGTCGATAGGGAATACAGGCACAGATATCAGCACTCACATATCCCCCCATTCATGTATCATCAACTAAAATGTGCTTCCCCATTTTGTTGCAACCAAAAGCCAAAAAGAGCTCGGTAAAGTTTGACAGCCCATCCACAGACCCTTAATACGGGATAAGAAGGAATTCAAATGTATACTTCGCAATACCTCGAAGCTTGATTTAAAACACGTACGGCACGATGATACATGACCCCCCAAACATGGATTCATACATACATACTTTTACTATTTCACTAGGTCATACCTTTTTCCTACCTTCTTCTCTCCTCCCTTACCCAATCATAGAAATGTACTTACATGATGACATATATTTTTCTGCTTAAATTGTTTAGATAGTGGCAGTTATTCGTGACTGCCAAAGGGTGGACTGTCAAAGTCAAAAATATTACATAGAGAGAACATACAAACTGCACACATTTAAGTCGCTATACTTGCAAATATGCGCAGCGAGCACAGCAATATATGGTAACACACGCATTTACACGGACATGGCACAGAGATGGATTCGACACTTATTTCATACAGTACATAATTATAATAATATCAAGCACCAGACATCATGGAGATTTAAAATTAGCTAATGAATTAATGTCATGAATGTGTATTATTTGAACAGAACCAGATACACCCGTCATGTTTAATATTGAAACAAGCACATTGGTGTGTAGATTAATTTGATACTTGTTGTGAAGTTGTGGGACATTGCAGCGGATAGATATGATTATATGTATAAAAGCTAAAATCACTTTGTTAGAACAATGAATGATACAGTTCAGGGCTGAACCTGATCAGCATATACAAAGCAAGAGAGACCCCTCCCCCAGGAACTAGTCAAACAGGAAGGTAGTTCCTGGCCAAAAAGAGAGATCAGTGCGGTTGCTTGTGATCTCAGAGAACAGATGTACTGTAGCTACACTCAGAACCAAGCTGGCATCCAGAAGAAATGGCTTGCTTATCACCAGGCTCCAAGCGAAAGGCTAAGTATTGAATCCACATGGCTGATTGGCATAGAATAGTTTAAAGTAGTTGTGAAATGATTGGTATTGAATAGTTAGTGGAGATACAAATGGCTTAAGGTTAATGAGGCTTGTGCAGTTGTGTGATTGTTATGTGTTGGTGATAATACTCTATGAAATCTGTAATGAATTGGAACAGTAGACAATCTGTAGCATAGCATTCCTGGTATACATTTATGGTTGGTGATTTATAACAGATTATAGTAGTTTTACATGATGCATCTTGCTGAAGGTTTGAAGTCAAAGCATACTTCCTTTTGTTACTGTAGTCATGTGCTTGTAGCAATGGCATGCTGGGATGTGTGGTTACATTGTGATCTGGTGATTCATATAACATGGACTGTAGGCAATAAACGAAGTTGGTTTAAAATTGTGAAATTGAATAAGATGGTTCTAGGAAGTTGGATTGGAATGTGGAATATAATTAGTTGGATTGGGATGTGGAATATAATTAATTGGTTTGTAGAAGATGGCTGCTGCTGGGTGTTTTCCCCTCCCCCTTTGAACCATGTGCTGCAGTCTTTGGAATCATGGGAGTTTTCCCAAAATGGAGTCTAGCTTCTGTCCCATGCGGTATTGTAGGGTTGTGTATATAGGGACAGCCAGTATGGGTAAGCTCAAGTATTCTCTCCACAAAGATTCTCAGCATTGACTAACTGCGCAGCGATTGTTTCTCACATGTGTAAGTTTCTCTGCTACCATATTGCCTTTATTGTTATTGTAAGCCATTCTCTCTCTCTCCTTCCCCTTAAACGTACTTGTGTCTTTATTGTATTATATGTTAGTTACTTGGTTAGATATTTTATGTTATTTTGGTAGTGTATAGCTTGTATTGTATTATTCTTTTTGAACGTTCATTCTCTCACTAAAGGCGTTAGAACCTTAGACCGGTATTTGGTTGATTATTGTATTACTAAGGGGTTCTCAGAGCGTCATAGTCGCTCATACAGCTTTTAAGCTAACAAGGTTACACTGCATTACATCTACACATTATCACTGCACAAATGTTTACAGTATAAGTACATTCCTTAAGGTATAGTTAAGGGCGTACCCTTGCGGTACTTTTTGCGCCAATTGCGTACTGTGTTCTTTAACCTTTTAGAGGGATTTAAGTAAGATAAATATTCAGCTTTATCACTCTCCTTCTTTAACCTCTTGCTGTTGATGTATTTAAATAATTTTTTGGGATTCGCTTTGCTTTCCTTTGCTACTATTTTTTCAGTTTCTACTTTAGCCGCTCTTATTTCTTTTTTGCATACTTTGTTACAGATCTTATAGTGCTGAAATGACTCCGCACTCCCATCAGATTTGTATTTTTTGAATGCTCGCCTTTTCTTGCCCATAAGTTCCTTTATCTTTTTGTTAAGCCACATTGGTTTGGGATTTTTATTCCTTTTTTTGCTGCTTGTGGGAATACATTTGAGAGTATTTTTAACTAGCAGTTTTAATATATCCCATTTCTCCATAGTATTTTTTACTTGCAACAAAATTTCCCATTCAATATCCCTTAAAGCTTCCCTCATCATGTCAAAGTTGGCTTTGCTAAAGTTTAGAGTCCTAATTGAGCCAGTATAGGACTGCTTATGAAAACTGTTATTGAATGTGACCATATTGTGGTCGCTGTTTCCTATGGGCTCCCCGACTATAATATTTGATACCAATTCCCCATTGTTTGTTAATACCAGGTCTAAGATTGCATTGTACCTAGAAGGTTCCTCGATTAGTTGAACTAAGTAGTTATCATTTAGTGTGTTTAAAAACATATTACCCCTAGCAGTATCACATGAATCGTTTATCCAATTTACCTCTGGGTAGTGAAAATCTCCCATCACTACTATGTCTCCTACTCCTGCTGCTCTTTCAATTTGCTTCAGTAACAATTCCTCATCAGACACATTAATACCAGGCGGCCTATAGCATAAACCCAATACTAACTTTTTTATTCCTTTACCCCCGCTTGCAATTTCTACCAATAACATCACAACAGTGTCTACAGTCCCTCCTAAATATCTTCCCATATATCAGGTTTTAAAAACGGCTTTACGTAAAGATATACCCCTCCACCCCGTTTATTTAATCTGTCTCTCCTGAACAGCGTATAACCCTCTATATTGACTGTCCAATCATGAGATTCATCCCACCAAGTTTCAGTAATGCCTATAATATCATACAGTTTGCTTGCTAAAGTATTTCTAGTTCGCCCTTTTTACCTGTAAGGCTTCTAGCGTTTACATACATACAATTAAGATAAGTATTTCCCCTTGTGCTAGGGACATCATTCACTTTATGCAGCATCGATGACCCATAATCAATATAATCCTCCACCATTCTTTCAATGGTGATAGCATCATATGCAGTGACAGTAGACATGTCAGTAATAGTTGGCAGCTCCTTCAGTCCGGACCAGATGTGAACACTTGCTCCTGACTGCCCTGCATCACTGCCAGCGGGTGGGCTAGGAAATTTTATTCTTTTCCTCGCAGCCTCAGTTGCGGGAGAAAATGAAGGAGAAGCTGTTAATGGATCACGTTCTGCTTGAGTTGAGAATTTTCTCACCAGCAGTTCTTTGCACCTCTGCAGATTTGTGCCTGCCGGAAAGAGAGATACAACGTAGGCTTTAAACCTAGGATCGTGCACGGTGGACAAAATGTAGTGCTCTGATTTCAACAGATTGACCACCCTTGAATCCTGGCAAAGCGAATGAAGGGCTCCATCCACAAGTCCCACATACTTAGTGGAATTGCTCCGTCTTAGCTCCTCCTTCAATTTCTCCAGCTGTTTCTGCAAAAGCCTGATGAGGGGAATGACCTGACTCAAGCTGGCAGCGTCTGAACTGACTTCACGTGTGGCAAGTTCGAAGGGTTGAAGAACCTTGCACAACACAGAAATCATTCTCCACTGCTCTTGAGTCAGGTGCATTACCCCTCCTTTGCCTATATCATAGGTGGATGTATAGGCTTGAATGGCCTTTTGCTGCTCCTCCATCCTCTGAAGCATATAGAGTTTTGAATTGCACCTCGTTACCACCTTTTGCTTCAGGTGATGGCAGGACAGGTTCAGGAGTGATTGCTGGTGCTCCAGTCTTCGGCACGCAGTCACTGAATATCGAACGTGGCCCGCAATTTTTCAGCACACCGACAGCATCTCCTGCATGCCTCTGTCATTTAAAAAATAAATTCTACACCACCAAATGAATTGTATGTGCACAACATGGGACGTGCTGGAATTTGCCCAGTTGTACTGCACCACAATATTGGTGATGTTGTCAGATATCACAAATCCCCAGGAGAGTCTAAGTGGGGTAAGCCATTGTGCGATGATGTCCTTCAGTTTCCGTAAGAGGTTGTCAGCAGTGTGCCTCTTACGGAAACCGGTGATATACAGCGTAGCCTGCCTAGGAACGAGTTGGCGTTTGTGAGATGCTGCTACTGGTGCCGCTGCTGTTGTTGCTGCAGAAGGCAATACATGTACCCAGTGGGCTGTCACTGTCATGTAGTCCTTAGTTTGCCCTGCTCCACTTGTCCACATGTTCGTGGTTAAGTGGACAGTGAGTACAACCACATATTTCAGGACACTGAGGACACTTTTCTCAATGTCCCTGTAGAGTCTGGGAATCACTTGCCTAGTGAAGTGGAATCTAGAAGGGATTTGGTACCGGGACACAGTACGTCCTTCAACTGTCTAAATCCCACTGCACTAATGGCGGATACCGGACGCACGTCTAGCACCAGCATAGTTGTTATGGCCTCAGTAATCCGCTTTGCAACAGGGTGACTGCTGTCATATTTCATCTTCCTCAGAAAGGACTGTTGGACAATTAATTGCTTAGTTGAAGTAGTACTAGCGTCTTCCAACTTCCTCTCGGGGATGATGAGTGACTCCCTGCAGCAGCAACAACAGCAGTGGCAGCAGCAGTAGGCGTACCACTCAAGGATCCTCCAGAGGAATCTCGGTTAGGAGAGGACTCGTCAGTCATGCCAGTGACATGGCCTGCAGGACTACTTACATTCCTGACTGAGGAGGAAAATGACATTGAGGGAGTTGGTGGTGTGGCTTGCAGGAGCTTGGGTACAACAGGAAAAAGGGATTTAGGTGTCAGTGGACTGCTCACACTCTTACCCATAAGTTTCTGAACTTGACAATGACATGATGAATGCGCTACAGGTGACGTATATGGGTGGATGTTCCTAGGTGGTTAACGTCCTTACCCCTACTTATTATGGATTGACAAAGGCAACACGCGGCTTGACACCTATTGCCCGGATTTGTAGAGAAATAATTCCACACCGAAGAGGTGGCTTTTTTGGTATTTTGCCCAGGCATGACAATGGGCTTTTTCATCCCATGGACAACTACTGTCTTCACTGGTGCCTTATTCAAACAAACCACATCACCATCAGAATCCTCATCGTCAACTTCCTCCTCAGTACCAGTCACACCAATATCCTCCTCATCCTGGTGTACTTCTACAGTAACATCCTCAATCTCAATATCAGCAACTGGACTGGCGGTGCTCCTCCCAGCACTTGCAGGGGGCGTGCAAATGGTGATAGGAGCCTCCTCTTTCCATACAGTCTTGGGAAGGTCAGGCCTAGACATCGTAACCGCGGACACACTTGGACTCTCCTTGAGGATTTGTGATATCTCTGAATGCACAGTTGTTTTTTCCTGTGCATTAACAAGATTAATTTTTTATTTTTTTTCGAGAGGGAGGAGGGCTTCTATCCTCATGAGAAGCTGAACCATCAGTCATGAACATAGGCTAAGGCCTTAGCCTTTCCTTGCCACTTCGTGTCATGAATGGCATATTGCCAATTTTACGTTTCTCATCAGATAATTCCTTTTTTTTCTGATTATTAATTTTTGCTTCTTGGATTTTACATGCCCTCTATGACATTGGGCATCAGCCTTAGCAGACGACGTTGATGGAATTGCATTGTCAATGTCATGACTGGTGGCAGCAGCAGCTTCAGCACTAGAACTAGGAACTGGAAGTGGTTCCTGAACTTCCACTATTTTTTCCTTCAAATTTTTGTTGTCCATTTCACAGGACAGCACCCCTTTATTATTACAGCATACAGGACCAGTGTACTTTTATTTTAACAACAGCACCCCTGAGTTTTTCCAGCATATAGGGCCAGTATACTTTTATTTTAACAACAGCACCCCTGTATTTTTAAAGCATACAGGGCCAGTGTACTTTTATTTTAACAACAGCACCCCTGTATTTTTACAGCATACGGGACCAGTGTACTTTTATTTTAACAACAACACCCCTGTATTATTACAGCATTCAGGGCTAGTGTACTTTTATTTTAACAACAGCACCCCTGTATTTTTACAGCATACAGGACCAGTGTACTTTTATGTTAACAACAGCACTACTGAATTTATACAGCAGACATGGCCAGAGTACATTTATTTTCATTGCACCCCTGCATTTTTACAGCATACAACACAGGGCTAGTGTACGTTTATTTTAACAGCACCCCTCAATTTTTACAGCATACAAGACAGGGCCAGTGTAGTTTTACTTTAACAACAGCACCCCTGTATTTTTACAGCATACAGGACCAATGTACTTTATTTTAACAACAGCACCCCTGAATTTTTACAGCTGACAGGGCCAGTGTATTTATTTTCACTGCACCCCTGAATTATTACATCATACAAGACAGGGCCAGTGTACTTTTATTTTAACAACAGCACCCCTGAATTTTTACAGCATATAGGACCAGTGTCCTTTTATTTTAACAACAGCACCCTGTATTTTTACAGCATACAGGCCAGTGTACTTTTATTTTAACAACAGCACCCCTGAATTTTTACAGCAGACAGTGCCAGTGTACATTTATTTTCACTGCATACTAGAATTTTTACAGCATACAAGACAGGGACAGTGTACACTTATTTTCCCTGCACCCCTGAATTTTTACAGCATACAAGACAGGGCCAGTGTACATTTCTTTTAACAACAGCACCCCTGTATTTTTACAGCATACAGGACCAGTGTCCTTTTATTTTAACAACAGCACCCCTGAATTTTTACAGCAAACAGGGCCAGTGTACATTTATTTTCACTGCACCTCTGGATTTTTACAGCATACAAGACAGGGACAGTGTACATTTATTTTAACAACAGCACCCCTCAATGTTTACAGCATACAAGACAGGGCCAGTGTACTTTTATTTTAACAACAGCACCCCTGTATTTGTACAGCATACAGGACCAGTATCCTTTTATTTTAACAGCACCCCTGCATTTTTACAGCATACAGGACCAGTGTACTTTTATTTTAACAACAGCACCCCTGTATTTTTACAGAATACAAGACTAGTGTACTTTTATTTAACAGCATCACCCCTCTATTTTTACAGCATACAGGACCAATGTACTTTTATTTTAACAACAGCACCCCTGTATTTTTACAGCATACAGGACCAGTGTACTTTTATTTTAACAACAGCACCCCCGTATTTTTACAGCATACAGGACCAGTGTACTTTTATTTTAACAACAGCACCCCTGTATTTTTACAGCAAACAGGACCAGTGTACATTGATTTTCACTGCACCCCAGAATATTATCAGCCTACAAGACAGGGATAGTGTACATTTATTTTCAATGCACCCTAGAATTATTACAGCACACAAGACAGGGCCAGTGTACATTTATTTTCACTGAACTCCTGAATTTTTACAGCATTCAAGACAGGGACAGTGTACATTTATTTCAACAACAGCACCCCTCAATATTTACAGCATACAAGACAGGGCTAGTGTACATTTATTTTCACTGCACCCCTCAATTTTTACAGCCAGCACCCCTTTATTTTCACAGCATACAGGAGGACTGTGCCCCTGCTCCCTGTACAACACAGTGACAGGCAGGACAGCAACACCCAAGTACAGCTGCAGCACCCCTAACAGCACATGAAACACCAGTGACAGCCAGGACAGCACTCCTAACAGCACAGGGACTCCACAGTGACAGGTACAGCACCCCCACAGAGCACACACTGACCCCACCTGATGTCACCACCCACAGAGAGACTGAGGTCTGCCTCCCTCACTCTCCAAGTCTGGAGTGAAAATGGCGGTGACACGCAAGAGAATCCAACAGTAGGGTGATGTTTTTGCAATGTTCTGGTTTACGAGTCTTGCAGGAAGCGCCAAGCCGGACTCAGATTCTGTCTCGAAGCATGAAGTTTTGGGGGGGGGGGGGGGGGGTTTCGGTACTCTGGGAACCGAACCCGCTCATCTCTACAATCAACATGGCTTTGAGTTTGCATTTGCTTTCTTTATTCGTTGTGAAGATAGTGTTTTCCAGTGCATGGTCTGGTGCTTTGTCTCCAGATCGTGTTGGAAAATCCATGTTTCATCATAGGTAATAATTGTATCTAACAAATATTCAATCTGCTTGAATTTGTTCCAAAATGTCTGTACAAATCTGCATTCGATTTTCTTTCTGCTTGGCAGTGAGAAGCCTTGGAATCAATTTAGCACAAACTTTTACCATGTTAAGATCTTGATGCACAACTTGCCTTACAGTTTCTTTGTTGATGTTTACCATTTCGGTTATCAGTCGGAGTCGACTGTCAATTCGAACAATTTTTTTCCACATTTTCCTCTGTTTTTAATGTGCAAGGCCTTCCAGGACGTCAGTCATTTTCGACATCCGCACAACCGTCATTAAATCTTTTGTGCCACTCAAACACATGTGGACGTAACATACAATCTGCCCCGTAAGCCTCGGGTAACAAATGGAAAGGTTCGATGGGTGTTTTATTCAATTTAACAAAAAAAGTACATTAATATGATGCTCTACTTTTGAACTAAGCATGTGTATGACAAATGGGAAAAGCGCAACTTCTTCAAACGCTGTGTGAAAGCAAACTATCTGTGCGAGAGGTGTGATACTTGCAAAACTGTTTTGGGATAGGCCAAGGTCAAGTCCCCCACTCCCTTTTAACTCACGCAGTATGGTTTATGAAGAGTCTTGATATTTAATATCCACACCTATAAAAACGATGGAACAACATAACAGTAATGTCAGTGTCGGCAACTGTACACGCCCGAGTGAAGCAACACTTGAGCCACTAGATGGAGCCCAACGCACCATCTAGTGGCTGCCAGCATTGCAAAACACTTGCATTCCTCCAATAGAGGTGAGAAGCAATATTAGCCTTTTATTAGATAGATAGATAGATAGATAGATAGATAGATAGATAGATAGATAGATAGATAGAAATGGTGTGTGACTGTGTAAACAGCAAACATAACATGGCACTCAGAGACTTAGTTGAAAAGCTTGGAATTGGGGGGGGCATGGCCTGGCCATGGATCATGGTGGACTTCCTTGCTGCAACTCCATCCCTCCTGATTTGCAGCTGCGAGCTCCTATTCTGCCCTCCAGCATCCCGCCTACAGCCCGCTTGCCTCTTGGTACTCCCTGGCTGCAACTGCTGGTTTTGGTACCGCGCAGGCGGGGGTCAAGGGCTGCGGCCTGTGTTGCCCAGAAACTGCAGTCTTACTTTTCAGATTGCCTGTGATTGTCGACACCACGGCTCTCCGTGGGGGTCATTCCGAGTTGATCGCTCGCTGCCCTTTTTCACAGCGCAGCGCACAGGTTACTACTGCGAATGCGTATGCACCGCAATACAAATACAAAGCGGATTCTTGGTGGGCGATGGATTTAACGAAGAATCCATTTGCACAGCCGATTGCAAGGAGATTGACAGGAAGAGGGCATTTGTGGGTGGCAACTGACTGTTTTCAGGGAGTGATTGGAAAAACGCAGGCGTGTCCAAGCGTTTGCAGGGCGGGTGTCTGACGTCAATTCCGGGACCAAAAAGACTGAAGTGATCGCAAGGGCTGAGTAAGTCCAGAGCTACTCAGAAACTGCAAAAAATTTTTGTCCCACTTGGCTGCACACGCATTTGCACACTTGCAAAGCGAAAATACACTCCCCCGTGGGCGGCAACTATGCGTTTGCACAGCTGCTAAAAGTAGCTAGCAAGCGATCAACTCGGAATGAGGGCCCATGTCCCTCACCTTTCTGCATGCCGTTGGCACCGCTCTGGGGACTTGGTCTGGGCGGTACACTGACTCTTCACCTGTTCTCCTATGCTGTGGGTATCCAGCAGGTCTTGCAGACACTGTGGCGGTGTAGCGGGGCCCCAACAGCCATATGAAATATGCCACCGGCTTGTGAGCGAATCAAAGCTTGCGGGCCAGCAGCCAATCAGAAGCCGCCACTGTGGGTCCGCAAGCTCTGATTGGCCGCTGGAAATGGGACACAGGGAGGGGAAGGAGAGACGCACCCTGCGTTCTCCTCCCCTCGGGTTTTTAGACATCAACAGAAGGGAAGGGCTGGGACGCAGACTTTCCGGAACGCCATTCCTGATGACATCATTTTAGAAAAGACCTTCAGGAACAGCGTTCTGGAGCGTTCTGGCCCCAAAATAGTCCTGGCTATATTTATTTAGGTTTAATGGTAAAGGTTTCTTCATTGAATGTTAAGGGTTTAAATTCCCCCAATAAGCGTAGGCTTTCTTTGTCAATGTTAGACAAAAAGAAAGTGGATGTGGTCGCCTTACAAGAGACTTATACTCAGGATTCAGGAGATGGAGTCTAATGGATTTAATTAGGAACACACAGTCCCATCCAAACAAAGCTCACTTAATATCTCCAGTCAGACGTCCTAGATGTGCCCTAGTAGGTGTGAGATTTTGTTTCTATTCTATGCTGTCCTGTCCTCAAGGTCATGTCAGAGGTGTCTGCGTACATCCACAGTGAGATATAAGAGGGGTAAAGGGGCATACTTAGGAAACAGCCATTTTCAGAGGATCCCCTCAAAAGGAAAGTAAGCCTAGAGGCACCGGAAGCCCTGCTGGCCCCCAGTACAGGGAGTGGGTGTGGCCAATTGGGGGAGGTGTGGCCTGACCGCCTCCTTCAAATATTATATTTTACTTGCAGCCATGAAGCGGACGCATGCATCACATTAGAGGACAAAAGGCTAAGGGGGCCCAGTTATCAAAGTATATTTTGGCTATATGCCCGAATACACCAGTTTTCAGGGGTTAGCCACAAATATAAGGTATCTCCTGAATCTAAGAAGGAGCAACAGCAGCAGGTATCTCCAATACCTTTGCCGCCCGCAGCCGCATCCCACATAGGTTTCTATGGGGGATGCAATGTTGCCAAATTTACCAATAGCTGGAATGCGGTGCATTCCCGATATTAGTCCCCGTGGCAACCGCCATCTGAAGATGAAGGCAGCCTATTGTATCCTATAGGCTACACATCACATTCCTAGCTGGGCAGAGGGTTCCTCCAGAGAACCCGCTCCGGAAGTGGCCACTCTGCAGCGTAGTCTGAGAATACAGCACATGTGCAGACCCCCCCCCCCCCCCCCCCATTCCGGCAGCCCTTCTTTCAGTGCCCCTGTGCCTGCGGGTGCTGGATGAGTCATGATTAGTGCTCTCTGCTCAGCTTTTTGAGGACAGTCTTTTTTTTTCCCAACAACTTTTTGCAACAAAATATTTTCAAACCAATCCAAGCTAAAAGGCTTGTATTGGTTTATAGAGCATCAGACTGACATGCCACATCTCACATGGTCCTCCAGTTTGCAGATCTGGGACTTTGGAACTGTTTGGCCGGGTCCGGTATTGTACTGTTGGAACAGTTCCTGACACCTTTAGAACTGATTGGTGGTTGCTAGGCACCCTAAATGCCAGCGGTCCAAATTTGTCATGATCGACTTTTGCTCACTTTTCAGCTGCCTATATTCTTGGTGTCCATGCTTCTTCCACTCTAGGTGGATACTACTCACTGTCATCGGGGGCACACCAACAAACATCACCAACTCCTCCAGGCTATGGCCATGCTCTCTGCCAAAAAACGATGGCTCCCTTTTGACATCCACTCATGTCACGTGTACGACCCATGGTTCCACCTGAAAAAATAAGAATTTACTCACCGGTAATTCTATTTCTCATAGTCCGTAGTGGATGCTGGGAACTCCGTAAGGACCATGGGGAATAGACGGGCTCTGCAGGAGACTGGGCACTCTAAAAGAAAGATTAGGTACTATCTGGTGTGCACTGGCTCCTCCTTCTATGCCCCTCCTCCAGACCTCAGTTAAGGAAACTGTGCCCGGAAGAGCTGACACAACAAGGAAAGGATTTGGAATCCAGGGTAAGACTCATACCAGCAACACCAATCACACTGTACAACTTGTGATAACCATACCCAGTTAACAATATGAACAACAACTGAGCCTCAGTAACAGATGGCTCATAACAATAACCCTTAAGTTAAGCAATAACTATATACATGTATTGCAGAGAGTCCGCACTTGGGACGGGCGCCCAGCATCCACTACGGACTACGAGAAATAGAATTACCGGTGAGTAAATTATTATTTTCTCTGACGTCCTAGTGGATGCTGGGAACTCCGTAAGGACCATGGGGATTATACCAAAGCTCCCAAACGGGCGGGAGAGTGCGGATGACTCTGCAGCACCGAATGAGCAAAGGCAAGGTCCTCCTCAGCCAGGGTATCAAACGTGTTTTGACCCCGACCAAGTAGCAGCTCGGCAAAGCTGTAAAGCCGAGACCCCTCGGGCAGCCGCCCAAGAAGACAACAAGTAAGGACTGCGCTTATCGCTAACAGATAAATAAGCTGCTATCGGAGTATAAAGGGAATCCACCTTTCCCAAAAAATACGTATAGACAAAGAAAAAACTCCCAAGCGCTATGGAATCTGAAAAAACACTTCTTGCTTAAATTACTTAATCACACTGGTATAATGTATCTATAGTAATATATAATGACCATTAATATTCACACATCATTAATGAGATGATTTTGTTTATTTAAAATATATCTGCACAAGATTAATACATTTATCTATTTCTAAATTAAAACAGTGAATCCTAATACCGGTATACAACATTTATAACAATACAACATATAACATAGAATTTTCAAAAATGTCTCAAAAATATGTTTACAAAAAGATCCAGACACCTCTTGGAATTTAGGTGCTTGTTTCACCTTCTCTGGTGTATCAGCTGATATATCCAAAACAATCAACAATGTCCTTTTTAGGAAAGACCTACCAGGCTGATGTTGATTATTATCAAAGTTCAAATGGTGTTATTTGTAGCTACCTGAAGCGTTTTTCAAAGTTCGGGATCTCCGCAACTTACTTGTAGAACCATGAGTGGTAAGAGGAGCAAAGCATCGGATGTCTGCCGGCAGACGTGTTGTGGTGCTCTAGCATCAACTAGTTTCGCCTGTCTAGCAGGCTTCCTCAGGATGACTGAATGCACCGTCTGATCCTCCTCTTATGCTCCTTCTAGTTGTAATTACCATAGAAACGGGTAAATATTTCCGCCCACTTCAGCTGCGGTTTCCATAGAGACGGATGTGGATTACCTCCCACTTTCCGTCCTCCTTCTTCTCATAAGAGCGGGTGAAAGTTACCGCCCATTGTAGTTGCGGTTTCCATGGAAACGAGTCGGGGATGCCGCCCATTACCCTTCATCGTTTCCGCCCTTAGTCCTGTATTACTTCCGCCCGTACGTCCACGTGATCTATGTTTCTTGATCGCGTCACTTCCGTCCTTGTTCTTTTCACGGGGCGTTAGGCGTTGGCATGGTTCCCTGTGTTCATACAGCGGTACCTTATTCCGTCAGTTCCGCCCTCGTCACTTCCGTCCTCGTTGTTTTCACGGGGCGTTCGGCGTAGTCATGGTTACCTGTGTTCACACAATGGTACCTTATTCAGTCAGTTCCGCCCTGACCTTCCATCCAAAAAAACAGTTTTTACATCGTAGGTATTTATATTAGGTATATTTAAACTATAACAGTCCCCATTGTTTAACTGATTAATTCTCTTTCTTCATATAATTCATACTTAGCAAAGAATTCACTCTAATGAATGGGGGATTTTGTATTATATTTCTCTATTATTTTTATTTTTATTTTTATTGATCTTTGAGACAAAAAACCATAACAACACAAAAACAACACAAAACACAGTGAAAATAATAATAATAACTAAATAATAGCTAAAATCTTCTTCTATATTAAAAATTATTTAAAAATATCAAAGAATAATAAATAATAAATCAGATCTTTGGACAGTAGAGGTATCCTGAAACAAGAGATCAATCTTTCCTCAATTCTCCTTTAAAAAAGGGTTCAGATCCCATTCTGCATTAAGCCCCCCTGGTGTCAGTGTTCCTAATTTGAATATCATTCTTGCTTCTTCCTTTAATAATAGGTCATT
This sequence comes from Pseudophryne corroboree, assembly GCF_028390025.1. NCBI lineage: Eukaryota > Metazoa > Chordata > Amphibia > Anura > Myobatrachidae > Pseudophryne > Pseudophryne corroboree. The sequence continues at coordinate 182,754,631 of NC_086445.1, forward strand.
CCAATTCCCACCTCTCCAGGGCTTCTTCACCATTTTTATACCTACAAACTTCAGACCTGAAGGGTCACTTCTATGTTCCTTAGTAAAGTGTTCTGGAATGCTGTGATTTTCTTTATTATTTTTTATATTATTCAGATGTTCGTTAATTCTAAAGTGTAGGTTCCGATACGTCTTCCCTACATACTGGAGCCCACATGGGCATTCTAGTAGATAGATCACCCCTTTAGAATTACAGGTGATTCTTTGATTTATTTCGTATTCTTTTCCTGTTTTTCTTGATGTGTATTGTCGAACTGCTTTTGTCGATGTACTTTTAGTTTTTCTACAGGCTATACAGTTATGACAATTATAAAAACCTGGTTCCAATTCTTTTAGCCATGTTTCTTTCCCTTTTGTCTCTTTACTCAAGATCCCTTTAACTATCTTATTCTTGATTGTCGGAGCTCTTCTAAATACCACCTTTGGATTCTTCGGTAATATATCCTCCAGATCTTCATCTGCTTTCAAAATATGCCAATGTTTGAAGATACTTTTTTCTAAAAGGCTTCGTTGACTTGAATAGTTTGTTAGAAACAGAAGATTTTCTTGGACATACTTTTTCTCTTTGTAACAGAGAAGATCATTCCTATCTGTCATATCTATTTCTTCTTTATTTTTAACCAGAGTCGATCTTTCATAATTTTTATTCTCAAATTGTTGTATTAGTTTCTCTGTTTGTTCTTCATAGTCTTTTTTCATCGAACAATTTCTCCTAATTCGCTTCATTTGTCCCTTTGGGATGTTAGATAACCATTTCGGGTGGTGATTACTCTTGAAGTTTAGATAGCTGTTACAATCCACTTCTTTGGTATATGTCCTTGTCTCTATTTTATTATCCCTAATAAATATTGTTAAGTCTAGAAAATTCACGCTTGAATCACTGATTTCTCGCGTGAATTCCAGATTAAACACATTATTATTTAGTTGTTCAATAAATTTCTCCAGATCCATAGTCGTACCATCCCAGATAAGGATGACATCGTCAATATATCTTGCCCATAAGATGATCTTACTTGAATACAAATTATTATCCCATATGAACTCATTTTCCCACTGTGCAAGAAATAAGTTCGCATAGGAAGGGGCAAAGTTTGTACCCATAGCTGTTCCCTGGGTTTGGATATAGCAATCATCTGAATAACTAAAAAAATTGTGATTTAATGTAAATTTTATACCTTCCAGAATGAAGTCAATTTGGTCCATCTTTAAATTGGATTCGTTTATAAGAATCTTCTGGACGTTTTCCATCCCTTGATCGTGTTTAATTGAAGTATATAATGACTTCACGTCACATGTGGCCAATAGATAGCCATCTTTCCATATGATCCCATTCAGTATATTCAGGATCTGTGTGGTGTCTTTAATATAACTTCGCTGTTTAGTTACAAGGGGTTTAAGAAATGTGTCTATGTAGCAAGAGAGTTTAGAGGTCAATGATTGAATTCCAGCAATTATCGGCCTTCCCGGTGGATTTTCAGGATCCTTATGGATTTTTGGTAGGTGGTAAAAATAGGCCATCATCGGGTATTCAGGATAGATGAACTTATATTCATGTTTCGTTAGGATCCCTTTCTCCAAAGCTTCCTTAAGTATCTTTTCCAGTTCTTTTTTAAAAACGTCTGTAGGATCTTTTCGTAATACTTGGTAGGTAGTTTCATCGCCAAGGAGTCTTCTTGATTCTTCATCATACTTATCTTTGTCCATAAGCACAATACCCCCTCCCTTATCCGCTGGTTTTATTATGATCTTCTCATTCTTTTGCAACGTTTTTAGGGGCTTATTTTCATTCTTAGTGAGATTCCACTTCTCGTTCTGTCTAATAGTATCTGGGATCCTCCTAATATCATCTTCTACCATTTTTTGGAAGGTCTTAAGATAATGATTTTTAAGATAAGCTGGATAAAATGTAGATTTTTCTTTAAGATTTGAGTGTTCAAAACCATCCAGTGACAAGAGAAGAAAACCTGGATGGTTTTGAACACTCAAATCTTAAAGAAAAATCTACATTTTATCCAGCTTATCTTAAAAATCATTATCTTAAGACCTTCCAAAAAATGGTAGAAGATGATATTAGGAGGATCCCAGATACTATTAGACAGAAAGAGAAGTGGAATCTCACTAAGAATGAAAATAAGGCCCTAAAAACGTTGCAAAAGAATGAGAAGATCATAATAAAACCAGCGGATAAGGGAGGGGGTATTGTGCTTATGGACAAAGATAAGTATGATGAAGAATCAAGAAGACTCCTTGGCGATGAAACTACCTACCAAGTATTACGAAAAGATCCTACAGACGTTTTTAAAAAAGAACTGGAAAAGATACTTAAGGAAGCTTTGGAGAAAGGGATCCTAACGAAACATGAATATAAGTTCATCTATCCTGAATACCCGATGATGGCCTATTTTTACCACCTACCAAAAATCCATAAGGATCCTGAAAATCCACCGGGAAGGCCGATAATTGCTGGAATTCAATCATTGACCTCTAAACTCTCTTGCTACATAGACACATTTCTTAAACCCCTTGTAACTAAACAGCGAAGTTATATTAAAGACACCACACAGATCCTGAATATACTGAATGGGATCATATGGAAAGATGGCTATCTATTGGCCACATGTGACGTGAAGTCATTATATACTTCAATTAAACACGATCAAGGGATGGAAAACGTCCAGAAGATTCTTATAAACGAATCCAATTTAAAGATGGACCAAATTGACTTCATTCTGGAAGGTATAAAATTTACATTAAATCACAATTTTTTTAGTTATTCAGATGATTGCTATATCCAAACCCAGGGAACAGCTATGGGTACAAACTTTGCCCCTTCCTATGCGAACTTATTTCTTGCACAGTGGGAAAATGAGTTCATATGGGATAATAATTTGTATTCAAGTAAGATCATCTTATGGGCAAGATATATTGACGATGTCATCCTTATCTGGGATGGTACGACTATGGATCTGGAGAAATTTATTGAACAACTAAATAATAATGTGTTTAATCTGGAATTCACGCGAGAAATCAGTGATTCAAGCGTGAATTTTCTAGACTTAACAATATTTATTAGGGATAATAAAATAGAGACAAGGACATATACCAAAGAAGTGGATTGTAACAGCTATCTAAACTTCAAGAGTAATCACCACCCGAAATGGTTATCTAACATCCCAAAGGGACAAATGAAGCGAATTAGGAGAAATTGTTCGATGAAAAAAGACTATGAAGAACAAACAGAGAAACTAATACAACAATTTGAGAATAAAAATTATGAAAGATCGACTCTGGTTAAAAATAAAGAAGAAATAGATATGACAGATAGGAATGATCTTCTCTGTTACAAAGAGAAAAAGTATGTCCAAGAAAATCTTCTGTTTCTAACAAACTATTCAAGTCAACGAAGCCTTTTAGAAAAAAGTATCTTCAAACATTGGCATATTTTGAAAGCAGATGAAGATCTGGAGGATATATTACCGAAGAATCCAAAGGTGGTATTTAGAAGAGCTCCGACAATCAAGAATAAGATAGTTAAAGGGATCTTGAGTAAAGAGACAAAAGGGAAAGAAACATGGCTAAAAGAATCGGAACCAGGTTTTTATAATTGTCATAACTGTATAGCCTGTAGAAAAACTAAAAGTACATCGACAAAAGCAGTTCGACAATACACATCAAGAAAAACAGGAAAAGAATACGAAATAAATCAAAGAATCACCTGTAATTCTAAAGGGGTGATCTATCTACTAGAATGCCCATGTGGGCTCCAGTATGTAGGGAAGACGTATCGGAACCTACACTTTAGAATTAACGAACATCTGAATAATATAAAAAATAATAAAGAAAATCACAGCATTCCAGAACACTTTACTAAGGAACATAGAAGTGACCCTTCAGGTCTGAAGTTTGTAGGTATAAAAATGGTGAAGAAGCCCTGGAGAGGTGGGAATTGGAATGACCTATTATTAAAGGAAGAAGCAAGAATGATATTCAAATTAGGAACACTGACACCAGGGGGGCTTAATGCAGAATGGGATCTGAACCCTTTTTTAAAGGAGAATTGAGGAAAGATTGATCTCTTGTTTCAGGATACCTCTACTGTCCAAAGATCTGATTTATTATTTATTATTCTTTGATATTTTTAAATAATTTTTAATATAGAAGAAGATTTTAGCTATTATTTAGTTATTATTATTATTTTCACTGTGTTTTGTGTTGTTTTTGTGTTGTTATGGTTTTTTGTCTCAAAGATCAATAAAAATAAAAATAATAAAGAAATATAATACAAAATCCCCCATTCATTAGAGTGAATTCTTTGCTAAGTATGAATTATATGAAGAAAGAGAATTAATCAGTTAAACAATGGGGACTGTTATAGTTTAAATATACCTAATATAAATACCTACGATGTAAAAACTGTTTTTTTGGATGGAAGGTCAGGGCGGAACTGACTGAATAAGGTACCATTGTGTGAACACAGGTAACCATGACTACGCCGAACGCCCCGTGAAAACAACGAGGACGGAAGTGACGAGGGCGGAACTGACGGAATAAGGTACCGCTGTATGAACACAGGGAACCATGCCAACGCCTAACGCCCCGTGAAAAGAACAAGGACGGAAGTGACGCGATCAAGAAACATAGATCACGTGGACGTACGGGCGGAAGTAATACAGGACTAAGGGCGGAAACGATGAAGGGTAATGGGTGGCATCCCCGACCCGTTTCCATGGAAACCGCAACTACAATGGGCGGTAACTTTCACCCGCTCTTATGAGAAGAAGGAGGACGGAAAGTGGGAGGTAATCCACATCCGTCTCTATGGAAACCGCAGCTGAAGTGGGCGGAAATATTTACCCGTTTCTATGGTAATTACAACTAGAAGGAGCATAAGAGGAGGATCAGACGGTGCATTCAGTCATCCTGAGGAAGCCTGCTAGACAGGCGAAACTAGTTGATACTAGAGCACCACAACACGTCTGCCGGCAGACATCCGATGCTTTGCTCCTCTTACCACTCATGGTTCTACAAGTAAGTTGCGGAGATCCCGAACTTTGAAAAACGCTTCAGGTAGCTACAAATAACACCATTTGAACTTTGATAATAATCAACATCAGCCTGGTAGGTCTTTCCTAAAAAGGACATTGTTGATTGTTTTGGATATATCAGCTGATACACCAGAGAAGGTGAAACAAGCACCTAAATTCCAAGAGGTGTCTGGATCTTTTTGTAAACATATTTTTGAGACATTTTTGAAAATTCTATGTTATATGTTGTATTGTTATAAATGTTGTATACCGGTATTAGGATTCACTGTTTTAATTTAGAAATAGATAAATGTATTAATCTTGTGCAGATATATTTTAAATAAACAAAATCATCTCATTAATGATGTGTGAATATTAATGGTCATTATATATTACTATAGATACATTATACCAGTGTGATTAAGTAATTTAAGCAAGAAGTGTTTTTTCAGATTCCATAGCGCTTGGGAGTTTTTTCTTTGTCTAGCCGCCCAAGAAGAGCCCACCTTCCTTGTGGAATGGGCTTTCACTGATTTTTGATGCGGCAATCCAGCCGCAGAGTGAACCAGCTGAATCGTGCTATAGATCCAGCGAACAATAGTCTGCTTCGAAGCAGGAGCGCCAACCTTGTTGGCTGCATACAGAATAAACAGCGAGTCAGACTTTCTGACTCCCGCCGTTCTGGAAACATAAATTTTCAAAACCCGGACTACGTCCAGCAACTTGGAATCCTCCAAGTCCCTAGTAGCCGCAGGCACCACAATAGGCTGGTTCAAATGAAACAATGATACCACCCTAGGAAGAAATTGGGGACGAGTCCTCAATTCTGCCCTGTCCATATGGAAGATCAGATAAGGGTTTTTACATGACAAAACCGCCAATTCTGACACACGCCTAGCCGAAGCTAAGGCCAATAGCATGACCACTTTCCACGTGAGATATTTTAGCTCCACGGTCTTAAGTGGCTCAAACCAGTGGGATTTCTGGAAATCCAACACAACGTTAAGATCCCAAGGTGCACCCGGTGGCACAAAAGGAGGCTGAATATGCAGCACCCCCGGAACAACGTCTGAACTTCAGGCAGTGAAGCCAGTTCTTTTTGAGAGAAAATGTATAGGGCCGAAATCTTGACCTTTATGGATCCTAATTTTAGGCCCATAGTCACTCCTGACTGTAGGAAGTGCAGGAATCGACCCCGCTGGAATTCCTCTGTAGGGCCTTCCCGGCCTCACACCAAGCAACCTATTTTCGCCATATACAGTGAAAAAGTCTTGCTGTCACGTCTTTCCTAGCCTTTACCAGCGTAGGAATAACTGCATCCGGAATGCCCTTTTCCGCTAGGATCCGGCGTTCAACCGCCATGCCGTCAAATGCAGCCGCGGTAAGTCTTGGAACAGACAGGGCCCCTGTTGCAACATGTCCTGTCTGAGAGGCAGAAGCCATGGGTCCTCTGAGAGCATTTCTTGCAGCTCCGGGTACCGAGTCCTTCTTGGCCAATTCGGAGCAAAGAATATTGTTCTCACTCCTCCTTTTATTACAATTCTCAGCCCTTGGGTATGAGAGGAAGAGGAGGGAATACATAGACCGACTGGAACACCCACTGTGTTACTAGTGCGACCACACCTATCACCTGAGGGCCCCTTGACCCGGCGTAAAACCTTTTTTAGCTTTTTATTGAGGTGGGACGCCATCTAGTCCACCTGAGGCAGTTACCATCAATTTGCAAACTGCGTGAAGACTTCCTGATGAAGTCCCCACTTTCCCGGGTGGAGGTCGTGCCTGCTGAGGAAGTCTGCTTCCCAGATGTCCACTCCCGGAATGAACACTGCTGACAGTGCACTTACTTGATTCTCCGCCCAGCAAAGAATTCTGGTGGCTTCTACCATCGCCACCCAGCTCCTTGTGCCGCCTTGGCGGTTTACATGAACCCCTGCGGTCTGACTGGATCAGAACCGGTTGGTCGCGAAGCAGGATCTCCGCTTGACTTAGGGCGTTGTATATGGCCCTTAGTTCCAGGATATTGATGTGAAGGCAAGTCTGTTGACTTGACCACAGACCTTGGAAATTTCTTCCCTGTGTAACTGCCCCCCACCCTCGGAGGCTTGCATCCGTGGTCACCAGGATCCAGTCCTGAATGCCGAATCTGCGGCCCTCGAGAAGGTGAGCACTCTGCAGCCACCACAGGAGAGACACCCTGGCCCTGGGGGATAGGGTGATTAACCGATGCATCTGAAGAGGTGATCCGGACCACTTGTCCAGTAAGTCCCATTGGAAGGTCCACGCATGGAACCTGCCTAAGGGGAAGGCCTCGTATGATGCCACCATCCTTCCCAGGACTCGAGTGCAGTGATGCACTGACACCTGTTTTGGTTTTAATAGATTCCTGACCAGTGTCATGAGCTCCTGAGCTCCCTCTATCGGGACATAAACCCTTTTCTGGTCTGTGTCTTTGATCGTGCCTAGGAGAGGCAGATGAGCTGTAGGAACCAACTGCGACTTTGGAATATATAGAATCCAGCCGTGTTGCCGTTACACTTCCAGAGAAAGTGATACGCTGTTCAGCAACTGCTCTCTTGATCTCGCTTTTATGAGGAGATCGTCCAAGTACGTGATAATAGTGACACCTTGCTTCCGCAGGAGCACAATCATATCCGCCATTACCCTGGTGAATATTCTCGAGGCCGTGGAGAAACCAAACGGCAACATCTGAAATTGGTAATGACAATCCCGTACCGCAATTCTGAGGTACGCCTAATGAGATGGATAAATGGGGACATGAAGGTATGCATCCCTTATGTCCCGATTCACGATAAAGTCTCCCCCTTTTTAGGCTTGCACTGACCGCTCTTAGCGATTCCATCTTGAACTTGAACCTTCTCAGGTATATGTTCAGGGATTTTTAATTCAATATGGGTCTGACCGAACCGTCTGGTTTCGGGATTACAACATGGTCGAATAATAACACCCTCTTGTTGAAGGAGGGGACCCTTAACCACCACCTGTTAAAGATACAATTTGTGCATTGCAGTTAACACTGGCTCCCTCTCTTGGGGGGAAGCCCGCAGGGTCGTCGGTGAGGGGGCATCTTCTCACAGTCCAGCTTGTATCCCTGAGACACAATATCTATTGCCCAGGGATCTAACAGGGAGTGAACCCACTTGTGGCTGAACTTACGAAGGCGTGTCCCCACCGGGCCTAGCTCCGCCTGTGGAGCCCCAGCGACATTGGTAAATTTTTGTAGGGGCCGGGGAGGACTTCTGTTCCTGGGAACTAGCTGCCCGGCTCTGACAAGAAAGGACGCACCTCAGACTTTCTTGTTTCTTTATTTGAAAGGCTGCTTTTAATAATGTCGTGCTTTCTTAGGCTGTGCAGGAATATAAGGCAAACTAGCAGAATTATTAGCTATAGCTGTGGAGACCAAGCCCGAGAACCCTTCTCCACACAATCCTCAGCCTTCCATATGCCTCTTAAGTCGGCATCATCTGTCCAATGCATATTCTACAGGACACGTCAAGCAGAGATCGACATAGCTTTGACTCTAGGACCCAGTATACTCATGTCTCTTTGGGCATGCTTTATAACTATATATCTATCACTTAAGACAGCATCTTTAATATATTTATATGTATATGCATACTAGGGTCTCAATCTCTGCTGATAAGGTGCCTGTCCACGCTGCCACAGCGCTATAAACCCATGCCGACACAATCGCCGGTCTGGGTAGTATACTAGAATGTGCACGCTATCTGCAGGATCCCTGAGAATAGCAAGTGCTACCGTCTGTGCAAACAGGACACCCCAGGGGAAGACTCTCAACATATCCTGGCCCTAGTGGGGAAAGGATACAGCCTGAGAATTCTCTTGTGGGAAGCTGCCGTCTCTTGTCTGGAAATTCCCGCTCTTTTTCCTCATGAGAGGAGGGAAATTTACCTCAGCATTCTTCCCCTTAAACATGTGTACTCTCGTGTCAGGGACAGATGAGTCATCAGTGATATGCAAATCATCTATTATTTCAATAATCATATATTGAATACCTTCTAGCCATCTTGGCTGTAACTTTGCATTATCGTAGTCGACAGTGGAGTTAAACTCCATGTCGATACCAGTGTTTGTTATTTTGGATAGTGAGCATTGAGAGACTCTGAAAGTCTCTGTGACATAGGGACAGACATGGGTAGATTTCCTGTCTGTTCCCTAACCTTTTGTGCAATAAATTCACCTTAGCACTTACACATATCCAAACAGGTGTCGGCGTTGTCGACGGAGACACCCTCTCACACACATATCCGCTCTGTCACCTCCTTAGAGGAGCCTTTTACCTCAGACATGTCGACACACGCGTACCGACACACCACACACACAGGGGATGCTCTATTTGAGGACAGTTCCCCCACAAGGCCCTTTGGAGAGACAGAGAGAGAGTATGCCAGCACACACCCCAGCGCTATATAACCCAGGGATTACACTACAACTCAGTGTTTACCTAGTAGCTGCTGTATATACAAATTTTGCGCCTAAATTTATGTCCCCCCCCCCCCCTCTCTTTTCACCCTTTGTGTACCAGGATACTGCAGGGGAGAGCCTGGGGAGCTTCCTTCCAGCGGAGCTGTGAAGAGAAAATGGCGCTGGTGTGCTGAGGAAGAAGGCCCCGCCCCCTCAGCGGCGGGCTTCTGTCCTGTTTCTGACTAAAAATGGCGGGGGTTTTACACATATACAGTCACAGACTGTATTATGTGTATTTTTATGCCAAAGGTATTTTTATTGCTGCCAAGGGCACCCCTCCCCCCCCCCCCCAGCGCCCTGCGCCCTACAGTGACCGGAGTGTGTGGTGTGCTGTGGGAGCAATGGCGCACAGCTGCAGTGCTGTGCGCTACCTTAATGAAGACCGGAGTCTTCTGCCGCCAATTTCATCTCTTTCTTTCTAGCAAGCTCAGGAGAGCCCACTAGGTGCATCCAGCTCTGGCCGGGCACAGATTCTAACTGAGGTCTGGAGGAGGGGCATAGAGGGAGGAGCCAGTGCACACCAGATAGTACCTAATCTTTCTTTTAGAGTGCCCAGTCTCCTGCGGAGCCCGTCTATTTCCCATGGTCCTTACGGAGTTCCCAGCATCCACTAGGACGTCAGAGAAAGAAACAATATCTCAGCAAATTTGCATTGTATCAATACATTACACATTCACAATGATAATCCAATAGTTTGTGTCACCATCTACACGCATGTACACATCCGGCATACCTGAATTTATACCACTTGTCTTTCCGCATTCTATATTATATTGTCCAGTGTGTGTGTGTATGTATATATATATAAAATATATATGCAATCCAGTCCCGGCACTCAATTAGACATACAGCCAAATACCTTGCTCCGGTGCCCTCCTTGGTGCAGCTAAGCCCAATATAACATTGACAAAAGTAGGCGGCACTCCGGAGACAGTTCATTTGCAGAAAACGTGGTTTATTGTAGTATGGTTTAATGTAGTATGAACCATGCAGGCACTGGTCTCCGGGGGCAGCCCAACATCAGTGTAAACACCCCGCACCCAAATCTAAATCTCTCTGTACATGTTACATCTACCCCACCTGCAGTGCAACATGGGTTTGAAACATGATTTTGCTTGCTTTTTTGCTTTACTTACAAACATGAATCAGGCCCTGTGACGTGGCTTCTGCAATTTCCACTTTCCTGTCCACCCATGTTACCAGGAAAGTGTGTTCATCCTCATTATACACAAGCAATTCCTAACAGCAGAATGTTACATACCTGTTATATACTAGGTGAGCAAATAAGTGGATTTGCACAAAACTATGTACGTGTTACATTTTTCAAAAGGCCATTTAGGTGTATAATAGATTAAATCTAATTTCTTGGGAAAGAGACAGACGTTTATTGAAAGAGGAAGAGCCACCCATTTCTGCAACTCATGACCAGGAGATGGTGAAAGCATAGCTGAATAAAGTACTTCAACGTTCTAGTTTATTGTCTGAAGACATGTTTAATTCAGGAGGAATGATACAAGTAATCCAAAAAATGTAGGAAATGTTGACTTTTTAATAAGAAATTTCTATATACCATCCCCCCCCCCTCCCCCCCCCCCACAATGCAATATTCAGAGGAGTAACTAAGTAACTATGTAAAAACTGTATCGTACCGAGGGCTGCCAATAGCTGAACAGGGCTTGGGTACTAGAGGCATGGCCAATACAGTAGGCATAGTCATGTCCCCTCTGAGAAAAATCTAAAAAATACTATACACGGCTCTGCACTGCAATGGGGGGACATTTGTAGCCCCACAACAGTTAACCCAGGCCTAGCCAGACCCCTCCAACAAGCTTATTGTACCATGATAGTTGCAGTGGTGTAACTACCATGGGTGCAGGGGATGCGTCAGCTATGGGGCCTCGACTGCCTCAAGGGCCCGTCACTTTCCCTGAACCCAGTCAGGACCTGTGAACACTTAGAGCCGGACCCCCGTCTGCTGCCCTAAATGAACTTCCTGTGCCTGCTGTGCCCACCGCAGCTCACGCACACCGGAGACGGAAAACATTGCAGTGACAGCCGCGGCTGCAGCAGGAGGAGGAGGAGCCAGCGGGCATATGCGGAGTGAAGCAAGAAGGAGATGAGGGGTAAGGAGGAGCGGACCTGAGGTGGAGATGGGACACATGCACTGGCCTCTCCTTCCTTGGAGCACTGCTGAAGCCGCGCCTCCCAAGTCTGCCTCTGACAGCCGTGGCTGTCACTCACCCTGGATGCTCCACCTGCCACAGTCATGCAGTTCTTTCCATGCGCGCTACCCAGTGCACACCGGGACGGCCCATTACGCTCCCGGGGACAGAGAGAGCGAGACACTACTACGGGAGATGCAGGAGACGGAACAACAGCAAAAGACAGCAGTGGCAGAACTCCGGTGCAGCATCCTGATAGGTAAGTGCTGGGGTCTCCTTGGTGCTGTGTAACAGCTACCTTTTTCCTATGAGCTAGAGCTCTGGGGATTGCTACATGCAGCTCATTTCCCCGGGACTCCTGTGTGAGTTGGTCTCCTTTTACCACATCACACAATCACTATTCCACCATCTGCTCTATCACTCCCACATACGTATGAAATAGATGTTGAACCCCTTCTCTGTGCATTCTGCTGTCATCCATTATTCCCCTTGTTCTCCTCAAAAAGTTCTTAGCCTGGCTGCTGTGGGAATGTGTCCTGTTTTACAGGACACATTCCAGCTGCAGCAGCCAGGGCGCCTGTGTCCCCTGCGGGACAATGTCTCTGACAGCGCGGGGACAGCTTGTCTGTCCCCAGCGCCTGTCAGTGTGTGGCGGCGGCGGGTGTCCGGTGCAGGGATTACCTTTTTCCCTGCACCGGACCAGAGACTGCAGGGGCATTTGAATCTTGGCGCCCTCCGGGAGCCAATCGCGGCTCCCGGAGCGGCAGCCAATCGGAGAGGGGCGCGGCGAGCCAATCGGCGCTCGCCGCGTCATAGGCCCCGCCCCCGGCGTCTGACGTCAGACGCCGGGCGGGAGCCTGAAGAGAAGCCCGCGCGCAGGAGCGCGAGGAGAACGGCGCACAGGAGGGCGAACAGAAGAGACGCGGCGAAGAGGTCGGGCGCGCGGAAGAGCGCTGGGGAGCTCCGGTGGCCGCTGAAGAGGCCAGAAGACGTCGGCCTGCTTGAAGAAGATGTCCGGCGGCGGCTGGACGCGGAGCAGCGGAGGCGACGCCGCTGGCCAGGACGGGTCAGCGGCAGAAGAGGACGCTGGAGTTCCCTGGAGCAGGTGAGGCCTCGGTGAGGCAACATTCACCCCCTCCCCTCTTCCTCCCTCGACCACCAGGGACGGGCATTAGGCCCGAGGGCACAAGTCAGGCACTAGGCCTGTGGCGCAGCTAGGAGTTTGGGGGTCACCATCTGAGTTGGTGGTTTGGGCATTAGGCCCAAGCCACCCCTTTCCATGCATAGTAGGCGGGCACTAGGCCCGAAGGACAAAGGCAGGCAATAGGCCTGTGGGACACATAGAGGGCATTAGGCCCTAGTGTATTTCGGGCAGTAGGTACATACTAGGCCCAGGTCACCCAACGGGCAGCAAGTTAGGCGGGCGCTAGGCCCGTGGGCGAAGTCAGGCCTCCGCCTGTGTGCAGTTAGGGGGCGCTAGGCCCAGTGAATCAGTGTTTCCCCGAGGTGAGTACAGGTGGCCCTGGGCGCTAGGCCCAGGCCACCCCGAGGTATTTAGGTGGGTAGGCCGTGCGGCGCCCACCCCCTTCCAGCGGCAGGTAGGGATTTAAAGGGACAACACCGTGTGATCTTGTATTCCGATATTGTGATGTATGTTGTTACCGTGCAGGGCAAAGTGTATGCGTTGTTTAAGTTGTGCATAGTTGTGTCGCACCACCCACACGAGCTAGTTTGAGGGCTCTGTTTATGTAGCTAGTGTAGCGGACGCACACTAGGGTAGTTCTTGGCCCTGCACGGCTGTTTCTCTTTGCCTCCTTACAGGGACCTGTAAGTGGAGAAGATCGGAGTGCAAGACTTGTGACGGTGAGTAGCATCCGTGTACGTTTGTCCCTTGTCTGTCCCCGAGCGCCGGAGTCGGGATTGCTCACGGACGTGAGAATCCTTTTCATCACACTACGTGCGAGAGCGCGAGTGTGTGAAATCTGGGTGGCTGAGGCTTTGTGCCTATGATGACCTTTCACCCAACCGGTGAAGGTCGCGGTCACCCCTGGGGTATCCCCTCTTCCAGTGGAAGAAGGGTCGATACCCCCTTTAAGGTAAATTATTCTCTCCTCAGCTCGGTCGTCGGTCAGCTCCGAGAGGGAATCGCCGTGTCCGGATCCGACTGAAGATTTCCAGGTCCGTTGAAGGTTCCGGTACCTGAAGGTGAGAGAGAGCGGCGCCTGGTGAGTACCGAGTCTACACCTGCACGGCAGCAGGCACCACCACACCGCAGCCGCACCTCTCACACTTGGCGTAGTCGGCAGGATCAGAGAGACCGGATCACGGACACCATGTGGAACGCCACCAAGAAGACCTCCCTGCGGATGGCTCCGGAACAGACTCACCCACGGACGCGTGCGGACCAGAGCGACTGGGTGACGGTGTCTGGGGCAGACCTCCTGAAGATAGTGCAGCGGTCGGTCCAGCGTGGAAAAGAAGAGCGCCGGGAGAAGGGGCGCAAGAAGGCCGCTGTGACGCCCTGCAAGAAATGTCGGCAAACGGGGCACTTTGCTGACAAGTGTACGTGGCGAGAGACGTCCCCAAAGAAGGTGGTCCAGGAAGCGGACCGAAGACGTCAGCAGGGCCAAGTGAAGAAGGAGTCCCGATGTTTGCTCTGCGTAAACTATGGGCATGAGCACAACAGTTGTCCTTGGGACGAAGAGTTGAGCGAAGACGAGGTTGATTCCCGGTGTGAAAGCTGTGGAGATCCCCGACATCGGCTCCTGGAATGTCCATGGACGGAAGACAGGACGGACTACGAGGCCACGGTGAAGCAGATGATGGAGTCTCGTCAGCAGCTTTGGGACCGGGTGGCTGCAGAGCCTGTATGTGCGCTCTGCGAGGCGAGAGGACATGCGCTTCCCGATTGTCCGTGGAATGAAGACCGGATGATTGCGGATGGTCGCGCCCTTAGATGGGAGGAGGAAACCAGGGAAATGGAGCGGAAGGCCTTGCTGGAAGTTAGTTCGCAGGTGCCCGTTTCCTCTGAGCCGGAACCAACGGGTGAAGATTCCCCAGTGAAGGAGGTGGACCAGGAACCCGTTTTGGAGAAGGTGGCAGTGGCCCTCCCTTGTTGGAAGTGTCGGCGACCAGGACATGCGGCCAGTGAGTGCCCCTGGGAAGATGCCGCGGACCTACTCTGTCCCAAGAAAGTGACCCCAGTAAGGCAGAATCCTTTCCCGCATGAGGCGGAGGTGGACGACTGGGAGGTGAAGAGACCACGCTGCGAAGAAAAGCGTGAAGACCCAGTGACTGAGATGTCAGGAATCTCCCCGCGATGGAACCGTCCACGACCAGGACGTGCGGACAGGAGTGTCCTGGGTACCAAGAGATGCCAGCGGAAACGAAGCAGTACGCTGAGGAAGTAAAGGATCCAGCGGAAGCGAAGGAGTACGCTGAGGAAACAGAGGTGCCAGCGGAAAGGACTAAGTACGCTGAGGAGGAAAATAATACCCCAGTCCAGATATCGGAGGAGGACTCGGATTACGGTGAACTGTCTGCCGACGAATCCCTCCCAGAACAGATGGAGGACGATTCTGGCATCGGAAGCGCCGACGAGAGTAACTGGCAGGATCGGGTGGAGTCGTGCTCCCAGTTGAATGCCCTCCGTGAAGAGGAGGAGGTAGTCCTGGAGCAAGAATACCTGCCGGAAGTGCCGAAATGGACGGACGTACGGGGACAGGATCGTGATGCCGTGGGAGGACCCGTTCCAGAGGAAGACACAGGACCTTTGGAGATGCCCCACGAGGAAATTCGACATATGATGGCTGTTGCCCGGGAGGAAATGGACGCCCCGGAGGATTCCGCTGTTGGGTGGTGGTCGGTACCACGCCCTGAAGACAGGGACGATGTCCCAGACGATCTGGAAGGCCAAGAGTGGGGGACTGCTGTCCCCGTGGAGGAAGATTCCCCTTGGTGGCCCACGTTGAGCGACCGTGGGGAGATGCCACTTCCCCAGAGGATCCACCGATGGAGGTCAGGAGGAACGAAGAAGAGGAACCCGGAGCTGGAGGTGGAAGGATGTGGGGTCACAGCCTGTCCGGGCTGGACCCTTGAACACAACCTCGCCGGAGGGACCTCGGAATTCCCTGACCCGCGGACAATGGACGGCGTGGAGATCTTTGTAGGGACTACAAAGGAAAAAGGGGGGGGAAATGTGGGAATGTGTCCTGTTTTACAGGACACATTCCAGCTGCAGCAGCCAGGGCGCCTGTGTCCCCTGCGGGACAATGTCTCTGACAGCGCGGGGACAGCTTGTCTGTCCTCAGCGCCTGTCAGTGTGTGGCGGCGGCAGGTGTCCGGTGCAGGGATTACCTTTTTCCCTGCACCGGACCAGAGACTGCAGGGGCATTTGAATCTTGGCGCCCTCCGGGAGCCAATCGCGGCTCCCGGAGCGGCAGCCAATCGGAGAGGGGCGCGGCGAGCCAATCGGTGCTCGCCGCGTCATAGGCCCCGCCCCCGGCGTCTGACGTCAGACGCCGGGCGGGAGCCTGAAGAGAAGCCCGCGCGCAGGAGCGCGAGGAGAACGGCGCGCAGGAGGGCGAACAGAAGAGACGCGGCGAAGAGGTCGGGCGCGCGGAAGAGCGCTGGGGAGCTCCGGTGGCCGCTGAAGAGGCCAGAAGACGTCGGCCTGCTTGAAGAAGATGTCCGGCGGCGGCTGGACGCGGAGCAGCGGAGGCGACGCCGCTGGCCAGGACGGGTCAGCGGCAGAAGAGGACGCTGGAGTTCCCTGGAGCAGGTGAGGCCTCGGTGAGGCAACATTCACCCCCTCCCCTCTTCCTCCCTCGACCACCAGGGACGGGCATTAGGCCCGAGGGCACAAGTCAGGCACTAGGCCTGTGGCGCAGCTAGGAGTTTGGGGGTCACCATCTGAGTTGGTGGTTTGGGCATTAGGCCCAAGCCACCCCTTTCCATGCATAGTAGGTGGGCACTAGGCCCGAGGGACAAAGGCAGGCAATAGGCCTGTGGGACACATAGAGGGCATTAGGCCCTAGTGTATTTCGGGCAGTAGGTACATACTAGGCCCAGGTCACCCAACGGGCAGCAAGTTAGGCGGGCGCTAGGCCCGCGGGCGAAGTCAGGCCTCCGGCCTGTGTGCAGTTAGGGGGCGCTAGGCCCAGTGAATCAGTGTTTCCCCGAGGTGAGTACAGGTGGCCCTGGGCGCTAGGCCCAGGCCACCCCGAGGTATTTAGGTGGGTAGGCCGTGCGGCGCCCACCCCCTTCCAGCGGCAGGTAGGGATTTAAAGGGACAACACCGTGTGATCTTGTATTCCGATATTGTGATGTATGTTGTTACTGTGCAGGGCAAAGTGTATGCATTGTTTAAGTTGTGGATAGTTGTGTCGCACCACCCACACGAGCTAGTTTGAGGGCTCTGTTTATGTAGCTAGTGTAGCGGACGCACACTAGGGTAGTTCTTGGCCCTGCACGGCTGTTTCTCTTTGCCTCCTTACAGGGACCTGTAAGTGGAGAAGATCGGAGTGCAAGACTTGTGACGGTGAGTAGCATCCGTGTACGTTTGTCCCTTGTCTGTCCCCGAGCGCCGGAGTCGGGATTGCTCACGGACGTGAGAATCCTTTTCATCACACTACGTGCGAGAGCCGCGAGTGTGTGAAATCTGGGTGGCTGAGGCTTTGTGCCTGTGATGACCTTTCACCCAACCGGTGAAGGTCGCGGTCACCCCTGGGGTATCCCCTCTTCCAGTGGAAGAAGGGTCGATACCCCCTTTAAGGTAAATTATTCTCTCCTCAGCTCGGTCGTCGGTCAGCTCCGAGAGGGAATCGCCGTGTCCGGATCCGACTGAAGATTTCCAGGTCCGTTGAAGGTTCCGGTACCTGAAGGTGAGAGAGAGCGGCGCCTGGTGAGTACCGAGTCTACACCTGCACGGCAGCAGGCACCACCACACCGCAGCCGCACCTCTCACACTGCTGCAGTTATCTTTTGCGTTCTCCGCCAGCACCTTCAGCATTTCCAACATCCCTACCATCAATCCACAAATTTGAGTCTTCAAACTACTACTTAGTGGACATACGGGGCATGTGGGGGACATGCTGCAGGGGCTATGTGATAAATGCTTAGGGCATTTGGGGCACACAGAGGGGCCACCGAATTACTGCCTTGTCCCAGGTGACAAAAATCCTAGTTTCGGCCCTGGTATTGAACCTCACCCCTCAATATGTACTCTGTGATTACCCCCCACTATACACTGTGCAGGGGGAGCACCGACCCTCATCCTACAATATGTGCTCTGCCCCCCCCCATACACAGAGCAGGGTGAGTGCTGTAAATCCCCCCACACACACACACACACACACTGTACACCATGCACTTTGAGCACTGACCCTCACCCCCCAATATGTGCTCTGACAACCCCCCCTACACTGTGCAGGCCGAATACTGACACTCATCCCCCCCTTCCACCCCAATACGTTCTCTGTGCCCCCCATACATTTTGCAGGGTACTGTACATTCCCAATTCACTGCCTTTGGCAGCATTCAGCATCCATAACAGTACGTATGGTGTAATTGTTTGGGTGGGGCCCTTTCAGGATTTTGCTATGGGGCCCTCAAAGTTCTAGTTATGACCCTGGATAGTTCTATTGACTTTCAGCAAAGAGTAACTATGTAAATAATTATTGAAACATAGAATTTGATGGCAGATAAGAACCAGTTGACCCATCTAGTTTGCCCGAAACACATGTACATGCACACTCCTACACACTAGGATTCATTTTTGTTGGGAGCCAATTAACCTACCAATATACCCTAGGATTATGGGAGTAAACTGGAGCACCTGGATGAAGCCCACACATGCATGGGTTGATAAAGCTATATATTTATCTTATAACATTCACAATAAATGGGTAAGAGACACAGTACGCAATTGGCGTATGGGGTACCGTAAGGGTACGCACTTAGCGTAGCATACGCTCGGCCGTGATCGAGACGCACATGCGACACGCTCGCTCACAGCTTAATGCGTGGTGTCGAGCACGCTATAGGCGGGCGACTACCGTAATGCTACGCTACCAGCGTAGCGGACGCTCGAGTCCACGAGGAGAACACGAGCAGCGCAGACGCTCACGGGATGACAATCAGTAAACCTTGAATGTAACACACAGAAAGGATACTCTTATGCTGTAAACCTTGTACTGAAATACTGTAGCGATATAACGCTGCTTAACCTTGTTAATGCTAAAGCTGCTTGAGCGTTTGAGACGCTCCTATTACCTTCTGCAATATAATAAACACACGATACCTTGCTAAGGTTCCAACACCTTTACTAACAAGTTTTAAGTTATATCGAAAAGGGGAAACAGTTCACAAGTCATACACTACAAGCTAACATATAATTCTAACAGAATATCTAGACAGAAATATACAATTGCGTCACAATCTTATACAATAACGGAGAGAGAGAGAGTATGGCCAATACAAACAGAGAACAAGTTGATTACAGAGAATTACTTACACACACTGGGAACGATCGCTGCGCAGCTTCTGGTACCAGCTCCAAGTTAGTCAATATGAAAACCGTTTGTGGAGAGTGAGAGAGCTGCCCAGGCTGGCTGATCTTATATACACTGAGTATAGTACACTACAAAGGGACCTATAATCTCATTGTTCATTGGACACAGGAATGTCTCCTCGCATCATAACAAAAGGTCATAGGTTAGTTTGAACAGGTGGGCTGCGACTATATCAAACTGCTCAGGTGGGAGGGAATCTGAAGATTCCCGCCGCATGGGTAATGAATCGCAAATATAGTAAATGTCCAGAAAATACTAATGGCCATAACTATACGCAGGAGCGATTAATCTTTACCTAACCAGCATCGGATTGTTTCTAATAAAATGTTCTTTAGTTAGGTACCAGACACAGCTGTTCAAACCCTGTCTGACCCTTCGTACCATACAAAGAGGAATTCCTCTGTCCAGCGACCATTTACTTTAAACAAACTTACAGTCATTATTAAGGGGAACATTATCTATAAAACATACCATTTGGTTTTATTATTTAACGATTGAGTCGCCCGCTAGACGCACACAAACTCTACCGTAAATGCATATACCACGCGCTCGAGCGCATGGCCGAGGCGCCATCACGCGGCTGCGAGTATCCGCACGCACGGGAGAGAATGTGCACGTGCAGCAGGCACGCGCATGGGGTGGATATATGGCAACGTGTAGCATGATATTTTTCCGACTTTGACAGTCCACCCTTTGGCAGTCATCAATAACTGCCACTTCCTAAAACAGTTCAAAAAAGAAAAATATATGTCATAGAGTAAATACCATCTTATGATTGGGTAAAGGGAGGAAAGGATCAGGTGGGAAAAAGGTATGACCTAGTGAGATAGTAGAAGCATGTGTGTATGAATCCATGTTTGAGGGGTCATGTATCATCGTGCCGTACGTGTTTTAGATCAAGCTTCGAGGTATTGCAAAGTATACATTTGAATTCCTTCTTATCCCGTATTACGGGTCTGTGGATGGGCTGTCAAACTTTACCGAGCTCTTTTCGGCTTTTAGTTGTAACAAAATGGGGGAGCACATTTTAGTTGATGATACATGAATGGGGGGATATGTGAGTGCTGATATCTGTGCCTATATTCCCTATTGACTATGTGTGTCATTACCTGAAGGTTGTAGAAATGAAGATAAGAAGCAATTATGGTAAATGCAGTCATAAACTATGTGAGTTTAATATACATTTGCTGATTGAGGTCTTGTCTTGTATCTTGTCTCGATGTACATGTTGACTGTAGTCTCCTGATGCTTTTGCTATAAATGACGGCAAAAGTTTTTCCATTGTCCAGAAAGTTAGTCACTAACATATTTGGGCTATCGTAAAATTTAAAGTCACTAGGGAAAATGGGGCTTGTAGCATAGTTCATCAATGGTCTGTATAAAAGAGGTTGTCAAATTCTTCTTCCAAGCGGATGTCTTTGTACCTTGGAGGAAAACAAAGGAGAAACGGGTGAAAGAAACGGACCGTGGAATCACATTTTCATCACAACATTGTCTCTATCGTTGGGTCATACATCAAATTAGTTGTTGTTAGTACAGTGTCTTCGCTCCTTAGACTCATCACCCTGGTATTACTTTTACGCTTCGCTAAAACCCGAACGCATCTAAATATCAGGCCAACCAATATGACGACTCCCAGAATACACAAAAGAAATTTCCCTACATCCATAATAATACCTTGGGCCCATTCTCCTAAGCCCGAGAACCAATTTCGTGGGTTCAACCATGACACCCAACTGGTCAGCTCATTACCCACAGCAGCGAGTGTGAGATTGTTTTTCCTTCGAAACTCCCACTTTAATTGTAAAATGTCATCCATCTTTTGGTCTATGACCTCGGATGGGTCCTCCGTGCTGTTTGTAATGTACGTGCAGCACTTTATTCCATATTGAGTTGCCAGGGTAACACAATACCCGCCTGTCACAGCTGTGAGGTAATTGAGAATCATCCTATGCTGAACCAGTTCTGTTTTTTAGGCTTGTAACTCTTTCCCAGTGTACCTGAATGTGTCTTCATACATTTCGGTGATATTGTCTAATAAATTTGCAAGCGCAGATATATATTTATAATTTATCACTCCTCTGGCGGTACGAGTGATATCTAACGCGAGTAGGAATTGAATCCCGGTGGATTCATGGATCAGGTCAGAGGCTGAATGCTCTGTCCTCTCTATCAGGTGCCGTTTAACGATGTGCTCGTAATGAGTGTGAGTATAAGGAGCTTGGGCACTGCGGTGAATATCTTTCATTTTGTTATGGGTTACAGTCATTACTTCAGGCAGTACTTTTCCAATATAGCACAATCCCTCTGAGTTTGGGGCAAGCCACTTATACGCCTTCCTCCCGCATATGAAATATGCATCATCGGGGAGAACATATGGGACGGAGTATGACATTATCATGTTACAAATTTTCCATGTGAAATCTCCTAACCCTAATTCTCCCATCTGTTTAGTACACGTATCAGTTTGTATGATCTGTGCACAGTATCCTGGTGATACTTCTCCAACTCGCATGGTCTTACTTCCTAAGGTGTACCTATACCGGAAAAATTTCCTATTGTCGGCTATCTGGCGTATAAGTTCTGTGTCTATGGGCATTCTGTCGGGTCTGTATGAAAAGGTCATGGTTTGATTACTCCATGACACTTCCCAATTTCCCGGCTTTCGGGGATTGGAAATGTTAAAGCATACTAAAGACCTATCCACATGATATTGGTGGAGCTTCAAACTAGGAGGACTAGAGATATTAAACCTCTTGTCCACCGGCCTCCCACCACTTAGCTCAAGTACCTCTCCTACAGTTAATGGGAATGGTACTAGTCCTGATTTGCTATGGCCTTGAGGTACTTGAGAGCATACCCAACAGTCTGTCTGATTTAACACTTTACCCACTAAGGAGTGATAGTCACTCAATGGATGCCGGTCCATGTGGACATTAAAACTGGACTGACATTTCTTTATGCACCTATCCTCAACTATATTGTCACAATGCCTACAGATGCAGTTCTCTTCAGCTAACAATCCTTCACAATTCCTTCTATTGTCAATGCTACCAGATCGTTTTCTGATACTCGCCTTTACTCGGAGATTAAGTTGTTCTTGGAAATCTACGCCTGCATCCTGGTCATCAGAACCCATTCCCGATCCTTTCTCGACCTCCATGGTACTCTCACCGAAACAGACTGCTCTGGTCAACATCATGGTCAACAGGAAAATCCGGATCACAGTCTCTTGGGGCAAGTCCATCTTAGAGGAGTAAAAGGGGAAAAATAAGAAGGGGGAAAGGAAATAGGAGGGAGGTGGGAACTGGAGAAAATAACAAATGGGAAAAAGAAATCTGGCTCGACAAGCTTCCGGTCTTGTTATTCTCAGCGCTCAGGTGTCGTCTTAATCCTCCCTGAACAGACACTCCAGTGATACAACCTCTACCGTCTGTTCTTTATCACTGGACCTCTCTGGGTCAGTGACCTTTTTACAATGAGACGAATGGACCCAAGTCTCTCTCTCGGCAACCTTCAAAGCAGTTGTGCTGGTCAATAAGACTTGATATGGTCCTTCCCATCTGTCAATAAGGCAACCTGAGCGTAGAAAATTCCGTATCATTACATAATCCCCAGGTTCAATGTCATGACAATTACTATCTGGCAAATCAGGAATCACCAACTTTAGATTGTCATTCTGATTCCTCAATTGCTTACTCATCTTAACCAAGTACTTTACAGTTACTTCATTGTTACATTTCAAATCATCCTGGGGGTTAATCATAACATGGGGTTGTCGACCAAACAGAATTTCAAAAGGAGACAGATTAAGAGGGGACCTGGGAGTGGTTCTGATGCTGTATAATACGATTGGCAAAGCTTCAGGCCATAACAGTCCCGTTTCAGTCATTACCTTGCTCAATTTATTTTTTGCAAAACTGAATTTTATTGAGTTTTTGAGTATAAATGTAGGATTACAATCGACAATCAAAAATACAAGAGTTAGGAGATAAGAACAATTTAAACAGTATATTGTCTCAGGTCGTCGGATCTCACCGATAAGTGGTGATATGTAATTGTAGACACCTGTAAATGTAGTCTAAACAATTTAAGGTAATTAATTAAGAAATAACATCGAAACTTAGAGAGTGAGTTTGGGTAAGGGGTTTAAAAGAGAAGGGAAGGGAAGAGCGAGGTGGGAGGGGGGGGGGAATAGAGAGAGCACTAACAGTTGGTTTACACCTATTTGGGTAAGGTGTCTACCAGGTGTGAACCCGGGATATTGTGTTTGGAGGAATTGTTACAATATTCAACGTAGATGTTCATAGAGTGAAGGCCAAAACATAGAGTTAGAGGTATGTATCGAGAGTGAAGATATAAAGAAAAAGAGAATGAAAGTAGAAAAATAAGGGGGTAGGGATGGCATGGGAGATGGAGAGGCATTACACCAGGTCCATAACTAGGAAGGAGGAAGGGGGTAAAGTAGTTATTTAGAAAAAGAGGTATAGTATATTCCCATAGTTACATTATCTAGTCGTTCCTTTAGACATCTTCCACAGGGGATTTTCAAAGGTTGAGGTTATCTGTGCTTGTGTATCTGGGTCAAGTGTGGTCAAATAAGGACTCCATTTTTTGTGGAACCCCGCAAGGCTGGTATATCCCGTGAGAATAGTAGTTTTGCGGTCAAAATAGATATATTTCAGCATAACTTTTAAAACTTCAGATAGGGAGGGGATGGATCGAACAACCCAGCGCTTCAGGATCATTTTTTTTGCGATCGTAAATAGCATGGTAAACATAGGGTATAGTGGTTTAACCCCAGGTATAGAGTTCCACGTAGAGAAATTCATGCAGAGGCATGCCCTCGGGTCAGGACGTAAAGAAGTGTGAAATTTTGTATTAATGAATCCTAATACTTTATTCCAAAAGCGCTGAATCCTAGTACAACTCCAGAGACAGTGGTAGAATGTGGCTTTAGCCCCTTTGCATTTAGGGCATTTATTAGAGTTGGAGGGGTTATCAGCATCCTGGATGTAGGGCGGTAAGTATGCCCTATGTATGGTTTTGAGATGTACCTCCTGGAGGTATGCAGAGTTCAGTATGGATAAGGTGCGTTGGTGGTGGCCCAGCAATTGTTCGTAGGAGGTGATGTTCGAGACCTCTGATTGCCATGCAGCAACTAATTTTGGGAGGTAAGGTGTGGAGGGAATGATCACCAGGTGAGTATATAGCTGTTTAATTTTGTATGCTTTGGATTCCCATTGCTTTATAATTTTTGCTAGTGGGGATGGGTGGGTTGTATGAGAGGGTTTAAGGTTAAGTGATGTAAGGTAGTGTCTCATTTGAAGATACATGAAGAAGTGGGAGGAGGGTAGGGAATATCTGTCTCTCAGCGTTTCAAATTGCGTAATGTGTCCACCTGGGTCGAAAACCTGTGAAGCGGAGCACAGCCCCCTCTCCCGCCACTGGAGGAATAGAGTGTTGTGAAGGGAAGGAGGAAAGGATGGGTTTCCCCAGAGAGGTATATATGTGGAAGCAGTATGGTCTAGTTTTAATTTCTTATGAATTTTCACCCAGCTAAAATAGGTGTCTCTGAATAGTGGGTGTTCCAAAATGGAGGGTGGGATCAGGGCCTTTTTTGTGTGTAGAAGAGCACCCGGAGAGAATGGACTAAAGGCATTAGTGTCTAAGGCAAGGTCTGTATAAGTGCTCTTACCCAGTAGCCAGTCTGTGGCATATCGAAGGAAAATTGTAAGGGAATATGTTAAAAAATCTGGGACTCCAAACCCTCCCTCTGACCTGTCCATCACCAGCTTCGCAAAAGCTATTTTAGGTTTCTTTCCTTGCCAGATAAAACGGGTCATAGCTCTGCGCAGCCTGATGTTGTCCAGGTCCCTGAGGCCAATTGGAAGAGATTGCATGATATAAAAGATTTTTGGAAAGATTACAGATTTAAGAACTGCGATCCGTCCCAACATAGAAAGGGGAAGAGTAGCCCAGCCCTCTAGTTTGGAGAGGACAGCAGAGATAACCGTAGAAAAATTTAGCTCATAGATACGTGCATTATCTCACGGGATATTGATTCCCAGATATTTAAAATGTGATTGAGTGATCGTGAAGGTAGTGGTTTGCGTGAGTGCGGAGAGCATGGAGGGGGAAATATTTAAAGGAAGTAGTTCTGATTTTTCAATATTAATCTTATATCCCGCCGTTGCACCAAAGTCTGAGATCAGGCGTAGAATTTCAGGGATAGACGAAAGTGGGTCAGATACAAATAAAAGCATGTCGTCTGCAAATAAGGCGATCTTAAGTTCAGTTGTACCTACAAATATGCCAGTGTAAGAGGTAGAGAGTCTGAGGGCGATGGCTAAGGGTTCTAAAGCAATGGCGAATAGGAGAGGGGATAGGGGGCAGCCCTGTCTTGTACCTTTTCCAATAGAGAAGGGGTTGGAGAGGAAGCCGTTGCAAGATATTTGGGTGGCTGGAGATGAATAAAGAGTTCTGATAGCTTGGATAAAGGGTTCTGGGTAGCCAAATCGGCGTAGGGTAGTGTAAAGGTGTGGCCATTCGACTAGGTCGAAGGCTTTTTCCGCATCTAGGGATAGGATGGCGGAGCCTATATGGGATGAATCGGATTTGCAGGAGTGTAACGCTGCTATTACCTTTCTCACATTGACCACTGAATGCCTGCCGACTATGAAGCCAGTCTGATCCGGGTGGATGGTGTGGGGGAGCGTGAGTTTTAGACGGTCAGCTAAAATTTTTGCAAATAGCTTGTAATCTAGGTTCAGCAAGGATATTGGGCGGTAAGAGCCAGGTAGCGACAGGTCCCTTCCAGGTTTGGGGAGTAGTTTAAGAATGGCTGAATTGAAATGCGGGGGGATGGGGGTCTTTGCTAGCAACAAGGAATTGAAAACCTCAACTAGGATATAATCAAATTTGTGTTGGAGGAGTTTATAAAATTCCCCAGTATAGCCATCGGGGCCTGGGGCCTTATGAGGTTTCAATTGCCCAATTGCCAGGCGGACTTCAGTTATAGTAATTGGGGATAGGAGTTGAGAAGCCATTTCTTTCGAGAGGGCAGGGTAAGGGAGAGCCTCCCAAAAGGAGGAAGAGGGCTGGTGTGTCCCTGAAGGGGATGGAGGTTGGGTGGGTTTCGGAGGGTGAGAGGGGGTGTTGGACTGGGGTATTGTTGTTTGTGAAGAAGCGTTTGGTCCCTTTGACGTATAAAGTTGTGAGTAGAAGGTGTGCATAACCTGAGCTATCTGTTTATTCGTGGAGGTCAGAGTTCCTTGTGTAGTGCGGAGGGGATGAACGATCGCTGGGGAATAGGTGCCCTTTAGTAAATTGGAAAGTAATCGTCCAGTTTTGTTGCCAAACTTGTGGAATTTGTGATGGACTGAGAAAAGATACCTGTCACCCATTTCCGATAGATATTCATCAAAATGGGTTTTGGATGTCAGGTATGCCTGTTTTGTGACTGGAGAGGGGGATGATTTATAAATCTGAAATGATTGGGATAAGGCGTCTTGGAGTGTTAAGTATTGAGCCGAATATTTCTTGTTGGAAGCTGCGGCAAAAGATAAAATTGCACCTCTGAGTACGGCTTTTGCCGACATCCAGAACAAGAATGGGTCGGAATTAATGTGTTCAGAGTTGTTAGTACAATAGTCTTCCCAAGTAGCTTCCAAGAAGGATTTGAAAGTTATAGATTTGCAGAACCTGGAGGGGAATTTCCACAATTTAGTGGTGTCCCTGTCATCAGGGAAGTGAGCAGTAAAGGTAACCAGGGCATGATCGGAGAGGGAAATGGGGGCAATGGTGCATTGAGTGACTTGAGGGAAGAGAGTATGGGAGATAAAGAAGTAGTCAATGCGGGAGAGAGAGCCGTGTGCCGCTGAGAGACAGGTGTATTCCCTTTCCGTTGGATTTAGGGCTCGCCAGAGGTCTATAACCTGTAGAGTAGATGAGAAAAAGGGGATGCCTAGTTTGGGGAGTGTGGAGTGAGGGGTCTTACGTGTTGAAGATTTGTCTAGGAGTGTAGAAGAGATCATATTAAAATCCCCTCCGATGATGAGGTTATCTCCCATGTAAGGAGTCAGAAGGGCAATTAGCTGGCGGATGTAGGACTTGGAGTAAGGGGGGGGGGGGGTGTATATGTTAGCCAGAATGAATTTTTTGCCCAACAAGTCTACAGAGACTACTACAAATCTACCTGAGTCGTCTGCAGTGGTATTGTGTAATTCGAATGGTAAAGATCGGCGCACCAGAATCGCTACACCACGGGCTCTGGAGTTGTAGGAGGAGGATGCCATCACAGACCAACCCAGCATTCCCAGTTTTAAGGTTTCAGACGGGGTCAGGTGGGTCTCCTGCAGGAATGCCACATCTACACCACTTTTTTGTAAGTAAATCAGGAGTTTTCTCCTTTTCACTGGGGAGTTAATACCTCCAACATTCCATGTTGCATAGCGGAGATCAGGCATCCCCCCCGGAAACTGGGAGAAACAGGAAGAGTGGTTCAAAACTTAGAGGATCAAGGGTAACAGCCTTCAGCATGGGTATATTAAGTGTTACTGCAACATCCAACCATTTCACAGAGTGGAGAGTAGTGCTTAAGAGAAAAGGAGGGTAAAGAGTGTCAGTAAGAATGAAGGGAAAGATAAAGGGAAAAAGGGGATAAACATATGTGAGAGGAGGCAACCAGATGTTAGTATCTGGTGCCGCACTTCCGTAATAGCTGAGTAATAACAGTGTGATAAACAAGAAACACATCCGGCGGGGAGGGGTAGGTCCGTCCCTGCTCCCCAGTGTGCAACTAAATATAAGGGTGACCATGAGGTTCCCGCAGTGTATCATAAGATATATAGATAAACATATCATAATACTTAATCTGCAAATGCAATAAACAGACTGATATAATATGAGCTAATGTGGATGCTTTTCATTTGAAAGGCCAAAGCGTAATATAACGAGGTTGAGGCTATGAAACGTTATTCTGTGGTATCCGTGATGTCGGCATCCTTCGCTTGGGACAGCTCCTGGAGATATGCCATTGCATCTGGGGGGTTGGAAAAGTCCTTGAACGAGGTCCCATCATAAATGCGGAGTCTAGCAGGGTACAGCAAGCCGAATTTGCGTCCTTCTGCAACCAGTCTAGAGCATACAGGGGAAAAACCTTTTCTGGCGCGCGACAGTTCTGCAGAGTAATCTTGGAATATATGCAATTTGTGTCCTTCCCACGACAGGGTTTTGGCCTTGCGAGAGGCCGACCAGATCTCCATCTTATGTAAATAGTTTAGGCAGCGGAACAGTGTAACGCGGGGTCTCGGTCTGTTAGGGGTCGGTGTCGGACCCACCCTATGGACCCTCTCTATAACCATGTCCTGGCAAACTGACTCAATGCCTAGGAGCGAGGGGAGGGTGTTGCGGACAAAATGGGCCAATGCAGGACCCTTAATAGATTCGGGCAGACCGACCAGCCTAATGTTATTACGACGCGATCTGTTCTCAATGTCGTCAATCTTGTTCCATAGCTGGTAATTATCATTAGTGAGACGTTTTACTGTATGCTGCAAGCCTTCAACGTCATGGGAGACTACAGTGATTTGCTGCTCTGTTTTAGAGACTCTGTGTGTGAGGTGTTGAAGTTGGCTGGTGATGTCAGCTACAGCCTTGGAGAGAAGGGGTGTCATGGTGGCTGTTATGACTGCCACTACATCTGTGTAAGTCACAGGGGATTCATTGCCGGCACTTACTTGACCCCCTGAATCTGGTCCCTCATCTGCAGTCTTTTTGTGAAGGGGGGGAGCGCTATCGACAGCGGATTCCGCCGTCATCGTCCCTGCAGCACGCCGCTTCTCCTGGCGTGGAGGCTGCGGCTGCTGCTGATGGTCCGGCTGAGGGTGCGCCGTCATCGGGGCCCGGAACTTGTCCATTTGCAGCAGGACAGTTAGCTGAGGCACTGCGGGAGGCTCCGGGGTCAAAACGAGGCTTTAAAAGCCGTGAAAAAGGTGTTTTTAGGGGAGCGGTGGACGGAGCTCAAAACGGAGCTCAGTACTCCATGAGGCCGGAACTGGAAGTCCGCTCAATTTATTTTTAATAGTGCTGTTAACTCTTTCCACCTTCGCACTCGCCTGGGGGCGATACGGAGTGTGCAGCTTACTATTAATTCCCATCAACTTACACATTGTTTGAAAGACTTCACCTGTGAAATGGGTACCCCTATCACTTTCAATTATTCTAGGGATACCATACCTACACACAAATTCCTGCACAATTTTCTTTGCAGTAAATACAGCGGTATTTGTGGCCGCGGGAAATGCTTCAACCCAATTTGAGAATACATCAATACAGACCAAAACATACTTTAAATTTCTACAAGGTGGTAATTGTATGAAATGAATCTGTATTACCTGGAAAGGGCCATCTGTCGGAGGGATATGGGATGGCTCTGTTGGTATTGCCTTTCCGATATTCTTCCTCAAGCAGGTGAGACATGTCATTGCTCTTTTACCCGCATGGGAGGAAAATCCTGGGGCGCACCAATAAGCTCTTACTAGCTTATACATTCCTTCTTTGCCTAGATGAGTCAGCCCGTGTGCTGCTTCCGCTATACTTGGAAGGTATGCTCTGGGTGCCACTGGTTTACCATGTCCATCTGTCCAGAGTCCTGAGGACTCCTGGCCATATCCTTTTGACCTCCAGACTGCCTTTTCCTGTGGGGAACACAAATTTTGCATTTCACACAATTTCTGTGTGTTTACAGTATTAAATACCATCAGTCGTGTACTATCTGTTTGTATGGGGTTACCGGCTGCTGATTTAGCAGCTTCGTCTGCTCGGCTGTTACCAAGTGATACCGGGTCTTGGCTATATGTGTGAGCTTTACACTTGATAACAGCCACTCTGTCGGGTTCCTGTATCGCTGTCAGAAGTCTTTTGATGTGGGCTGCATGCGCTACGGGTGTGCCAGCTGCCGTCATGAAATTTCTGAGGCGCCATAGGGCCCCGAAATCATGGACTACTCCGAAGGCGTACCTAGAATCTTTGTAAATGTTGGCTGATTTGCCCTTAGCCAATTCACATGCTCTGGTTAGGGCAACAAGTTCAGCAACTTGTGCTGAGTGTGGTGGGCCTAGCGGTTCTGCTTCTATGGTACCTTGGTCATCTACAACTGCGTATCCAGTACACAAGTCTCCCGAGTCCGTCTGTCTGTGACAACTACCGTCAGTGTAGAAGGTAAAATCTACATCTTCCAGTGGGTTGTCACTGATGTCAGGCCTTGCCGTGAAATTTTGGGTCAAATATTCCATACAATCATGCGTGTCATCCCCTGTATTAAATCCTCCTTCACCATCACTCTCATCCTCCACCCTTTGTGCCTGTCCAGGCACACCTGGGAGATACGTTGCAGGATTTAATGCGCTGCATCTCCTTATGGTGATGTTTACGGGGGCCATCAATGCCAATTCCCATCTTGTAAACCGCGCTGATGAGACGTGTCTGGTTTGGGCAGAATTCAGTAAGGCTGACACTGCACGTGGTGTATGAATTGTGAGGTTGTGTCCTAGCACTACATCTTCGCTTTTTGTGACTAGCAATGCTATTGCTGCAACACTTCGCAAGCATGAGGGATCGCGCTACCGTATCTAGCTGAGCGCTATAGTAGGCTACCGGCCTGCTGGCATCACCATGCTTCTGGGTTAAGACACCTGCTGCGCACCCAGCACTCTCTGTTCCGTACAGCTCAAAGGGTTTCCCATAGTCAGGCATACCTAATGCTGGTGCCTGCGTTAGGCACTGTTTAAGTCTCTCAAATGCCATCTCAGATTCGTCTGTGTGCGAAATACGATCAGGTTTGTTTGATGAGACCATCTCCTGCAAAGGTAGGGCCAGTATGGAAAAACCTGGGATCCAGTTACGGCAATACCCACACATTCCTAAAAACGTTCTAATCTGTTGCTGGGTTTGTGGCAGGGTCATGTCACGAATTGCTTGAATTCTATCAGCGGTAAGGTGTCTCAGTCCTTGTGTTAGACAGTGTCCCAAATACTTCACACGGGTCTGGCATAATTGTAACTTGTCCTTGGAAACCTTGTGTCCTGTGTCTGAAAGATGAAACAGGAGTTGTTTCGTATCTCTCAGGGACGCTTCCAGTGAATCTGAACACAGTAGTAAATCATCCACATACTGTATCAATATTGATCCACTCTCTGGTTGGAAAGACTGTAAACAATCATGCAGAGCTTGTGAGAAAATACTTGGACTGTCTATGAAACCTTGTGGTAATCGAGTCCAAGTGTACTGAACTCTGTATGTGAATGCGAATAAGTATTGACTGTCAGGGTGCAGAGGTACCGAGAAAAAGGCGGAGCAGAGGTCAATCACAGTGAAAAATTTGGCAGTGGGAGGGATTTGCATAAGGATGACAGCTGGATTTGGTACTACGGGGAATTGACTCTCAACTATTTTGTTGATCCCTCTTAGATCCTGCACTAATCTGTAACCCCTCCCCCCACTCTTTTTAACAGGGAAGATGGGACTATTGGCAGTGCTGGACGTTCTTACCAGAATGCCCTGTTGTAGCAAGCGCTCTATTACAGGGAAGACTCCTAACTCCACCTCTGGCTTCAGAGGATATTGTGGGATTTTTGGAGCTATCCTACCATCTATTACTTGCACAACTACTGGGGCTACGTTTGCCATCAATCCAGTGTCTTGTCCATCCTTGGTCCAAAGTGACTCCGGTATCTGGGAAATCATTTCCTCTACCTTGGACGGACACCTATTTACAACAACAGTGTGTGACATTAATCTTGTTGGGGAGTTTAGCATATCCTGCGCTTCCTGAGCGTGGTTTTCGGGTATGTCCAAGAACACACCTTCAGGAGTACAGTATATGACGCATCCCATTTTGCACAGTAAATCTCTCCCTAGGAGATTAGTCGGAGCCGATGCAGCCAGCAGAAAAGAATGCTTGGTATGCAAAGGCCCTATCGTAATCTCTGCAGGTTTGCTTAAAGGGTAGTGCTGTACTACTCCTGTTACTCCCATGGCTGGAATTGTTTTACCAGTGGTTCTCATGCCCACGGTCGAATTTATCACTGACTTGGCCGCCCCCGTATCTACAAGGAAATTTAGAGATTTACCAGCTACATCAATTGTGACCTCGGGTTCACTTCCAAGGCTCGCAATTAATTTCACTGGCTGCAGATTACAGGTGTGGCCTCGCCCCTATGGTGCGTGGTGGCCTCCCTGCATTGCGCTGGCAGATACTACCTGTGAAGGGGGTAAATGCGATCTATCAGTGACTTGCCAGTCTCTTTTTGGGGGATACCTTTTTGTTTCCCCTGCGTGTGGCTCATAACTCCGTCTCTGCGGTCCTTGATCCCAATTTTGTGTGTCATGTCGTTGTCTAGGGGGTTGATATGATTTTTGTGCATTCTTTGATCTACAGTCTCGTGCATAGTGTCCCTCTTTATGACAGAAATAACAAGTTACCACATTTGACTTATCCACAGGGGTCTGAGATTTATACTGAGGTGGCCTTGTGGTCAGGGCCTGTATACTTACGGCCATTAACTTATCACTCTGCGACTCCCTGTGTCTGGTGATATTCCGATCATGATCAATAGCGGCCTCTCTCAAAGTAGCCACCGACAGACCTCGCCAACATGGTTGGGTGGTCTGTACCCTCGTCCTCAATACTTCCTTTAAACCATCCATTAACACAGATACTGCTACTTCTCTTTGATTCACATTTGTCTTAATGTCTTCTATGCCTGTATACTTAGCCATATCTTGTAGTGCCCGATGAAAATAATCAGCAGCTGTTTCTCCCTCTTTCTGTTTTATGGAGAAAATTTTGTTCCATTTGACAACAGCTGGAAAATACTCTTTTAACTGTAAATTTATTCTCTTTACATTATCTTGGTTGTACACATCCGTAAGGGGTACATCTTCATCTAATTTACAGTCAGCTAAAAATCTTGCTGAGTCGATATTGGAGGGTAAACATGCCCTCAGCAATATCTGCCAGTCTTTGTTATTGGGCTCCACAGTATTTCCTAGCTCTCTAATGTATTCCTGGCTTGCAACTAGATCTTTCCTAGGATCAGGGAATTCAGACACCATTGATCTTAATTCCATTCGGGAAAAGGGGCAGTGCATGGCGATGTGTCTGAGAGGAGTGACTCCTGAAGTGTCAGTTTTCCCATTTGGCACTGCAATTACCCTAACGGGATTAAGTTCAATAACATCATTCTGAGTAGATTCTACAGCATGTGGTGAAATGGTTTCAGCATATTGTATGGTGCCGTACTTACCAGTTGATACGACCTCACCTGTCCCTCCACTAGGGGCCTTTGATACTGCTCTTACTGGTTGGGACGTGCCCACTGTTGTTTCTGCTACGGTGGCTGCTAGAGAGAGTGCCGATATTGTTGTTGGTTCATCCTCTTGGTCACAATCCTGGGGAAAGTTTAAAACAGGGTACAGCTTGCACGGGTTAATATTAGCATCAACAATCTTGGTTACATTATTCTTAACATTTATACAGTTACTAAGTGCATGTTTATCATTCACCAGTGTGCCATTCTCTGTAACCACCTTCTCTCCCGTTATGTATGGTGGTGGTGGCGGCGCGGTGGCTATCAGTTTTCTGATAGGGTTAGATCCACCCGCTTGAGCCAATCCTCTTTGTATTTCACATTCCTGTTGCCATAACTGTAAATAATCATAATGTTTGATCCGTCTCTTTGCAGATTTAATGAGACATATCCTTCTCCTTAGATTCTGTAACACCTCGGGACTAAAACTGCCTACCCGTGGGAACTTTTCCCCATCGTGCACAGTCATTCTTTCCCATTCATCGCACAAAACTTCTGTGTGTGAACCGTATTTCTCACACATTACATACCTTGCCGACCCGATTGGTCGGTTTACTAAGTCAACCCGAACCGAGGTTGATCGCCCCCTACCTGAACAACTGGCCCCCATCTTTGCAGGTGTTGCTTTCACTACCTCTGACCTTCAAATCAGGGTCTTCAGCGAACCCTTACAAAAACCAAGATGTCCGGGGTAGGCCGGCGGCGGAAGTTTACCGAGTACTCCACTCACTCGCCCACGTCGACCAATACGCCCACACACTGCCCTAGCGCTGGCGTACTCGACCTAGGGCCCCTGCGACCTGAACCTCTATTTACTGGAACATGTGGGTGTGATCCGAAGAGCACTTAACCCTTTCCAGTAACTATTGGTTGTTGGATAGTTCCCAAGTGACCAGCGAACTTCCCTTAAAATAAAAAAAAATTACACAATTCACGTTAGAATGTACAAATAGCGTTTATGACCCCTCTAGCGTACGCAAATGGTACTGGGTCAAGTTACTAACTAATGCACACAATTACGTGCGGTACAATCGTTCTGCACATAAGCAACTAATCTTATGTGCGGAGCGACCAGTGGAATCGAAAATTGTGGCTGCGAATTCCTTCAGCCTGAGCTTAATGGCCTATATGGGTACCGCACCAACCCTTTCTGGTGTTGTGCTCTTTTACTCTTTATCTATAGCGGACTTCTTAGTCTGCTGTACCTGGACCTCCTGGTCTGTCTGGACCTCCTGGTCTGTGCTACAGTAGACCTCCTGGTCTGCTATACTCTAATGCTCTTTTTTAAATGTTTAACAAGGGATGCCTCCCAAGCCATCGTGCAGTCACTTACACGTATGTACCTTCACGAGAACTCGATGATTTCCTGTGGTTCAACCCCAAAAATTAGAAACTTATATATATGTATACACACTCTTTCACCTCATATACTCTTTACTTTCGTTTCTGCGCAGAAATCCCTTTCATTCAGTATCGCAGGCTAATCCCGAGGAGTTACAACTAGAGAAGGATCTATTAGCTTAAATTTTTGGACACTGAGATCGATTTGCACTATTATCGCGTTGCCTCCTTATCGCCTAACTAAAACAATACTGTCGTGTGATTTGTATTATGTGGGCGTACCCAGACGCTCCGTTGCGTAATATACGCTCCGTGCGTCGGCCCTTGCGTCGCGTACACTAGTCCCGCCCTTTGTTAGAGACACGTGTACGCAAGCCAGGTATATCCACAGAAATACAATTAACACGTTTATATCAATGTAGATGATCTTTAACTGTAATCATCTACCGAACACCACACCAAACTTCCTTGTATCTTAGGCAAGCCGTGCGCGTGTTTTACAAATTACTCCTTAATGTATTAATATTACTTTTAACTACCAATAGCAACACATCTTTCTCAGCACGTTATCAATTGTGAAATGACAAACAGGAAAGTGATATGTGAAAATACACAAATGAAAAGAAATACAGGTGCGTGCGTGTGCGTACGCAAAACAGAAATAAACAGTTTTAAAAGACAATAGCGTATTGTGCTTACCTCCGGTACCGGATTCTACCAGCACTCCTTCAACGTAGCGAAACAGACGCTTATCTAGCCAGCACTACTGTATCCCGATACGAAGGGATACTGCCTTCCCGCCCTTGCTGACAGATAAAGTCTGTGTTCGCTAGTGCGGATATGTGGAGGACGGACGAGCCGCCAATTGATAAAGCTATATATTTATCTTATAACATTCACAATAAATGGGTAAGAGACACAGTATGCAATTGGCGTATGGGGTACCGTAAGGGTACGCACTTAGCGTAGCATACGCTCGGCCGTGATCGAGACGCACATGCGACACGCTCGCTCACAGCTTAATGCGTGGTGTCGAGCACGCTATAGGCGGGCGACTACCGTAATGCTACGCTACCAGCGTAGCGGACGCTCGAGTCCACGAGGAGAACACGAGCAGCGCAGACGCTCACGGGATGACAATCAGTAAACCTTGAATGTAACACACAGAAAGGATACTCTTATGCTGTAAACCTTGTACTGAAATACTGTAGCGATATAACGCTGCTTAACCTTGTTAATGCTAAAGCTGCTTGAGCGTTTGAGACGCTCCTATTACCTTCTGCAATATAATAAACACACGATACCTTGCTAAGGTTCCAACACCTTTACTAACAAGTTTTAAGTTATATCGAAACGGGGAAACAGTTCACAAGTCATACACTACAAGCTAACATATAATTCTAACAGAATATCTAGACAGAAATATACAATTGCGTCACAATCTTATACAATAACGGAGAGAGAGAGAGTATGGCCAATACAAACAGAGAACAAGTTGATTACAGAGAATTACTTACACACACTGGGAACGATCGCTGCGCAGCTTCTGGTACCAGCTCCAAGTTAGTCAATATGAAAACCATTTGTGGAGAGTGAGAGAGCTGCCCAGGCTGGCTGATCTTATATACACTGAGTACAGTACACTACAAAGGGACCTATAATCTCATTGTTCATTGGACACAGGAATGTCTCCTCGCATCATAACAAAAGGTCATAGGTTAGTTTGAACAGGTGGGCTGCGACTATATCAAACTGCTCAGGTGGGAGGGAATCTGAAGATTCCCGCCGCAAGGGTAATGAATCGCAAATATAGTAAATGTCCAGAAAATACTAATGGCCATAACTATACGCAGGAGCGATTAATCTTTACCTAACCAGCATCAGATTGTTTCTAATAAAATGTTCTTTAGTTAGGTACCAGACACAGCTGTTCAAACCCTGTCTGACCCTTCATACCATACAAAGAGGAATTTCTCTGTCCAGCGACCATTTACTTTAAACAAACTTACAGTCATTATTAAGGGGAACATTATCTATAAAACATACTATTTGGTTTTATTATTTAACGATTGAGTCGCCCGCTAGACGCACACAAACTCTACCGTAAATGCACATACCACGCGCTCGAGCGCATGGCCGAGGCGCCATCACGCGGCTGCGAGTATCCGCACGCACGGGAGAGAATGTGCACGTGCAGCAGGCACGCGCATGGGGTGGATATATGGCAACGTGCAGCATGATATTTTTCCGACTTTGACAGTCCACCCTTTGGCAGTCATCAATAACTGCCACTTCCTAAAACAGTTCAAAAAAGAAAAATATATGTCATAGAGTAAATACCATCTTATGATTGGGTAAAGGGAGGAAAGGATCAGGTGGGAAAAAGGTATGACCTAGTGAGATAGTAGAAGCATGTGTGTATGAATCCATGTTTGAGGGGTCATGTATCATCGTGCCGTACGTGTTTTAGATCAAGCTTCGAGGTATTGCGAAGTATACATTTGAATTCCTTCTTATCCCGTATTACGGGTCTGTGGATGGGCTGTCAAACTTTACCGAGCTCTTTTCGGCTTTTAGTTGTAACAAAATGGGGGAGCACATTTTAGTTGATGATACATGAATGGGGGGATATGTGAGTGCTGATATCTGTGCCTATATTCCCTATTGACTATGTGTGTCATTACCTGAAGGTTGTAGAAATGAAGATAAGAAGCAATTATGGTAAATGCAGTCATAAACTATGTGAGTTTAATATACATTTGCTGATTGAGGTCTTGTCTTGTATCTTGTCTCGATGTACATGTTGACTGTAGTCTCCTGATGCTTTTGCTATAAATGACGGCAAAAGTTTTTCCATTGTCCAGAAAGTTAGTCACTAACATATTTGGGCTATCGTAAAATTTAAAGTCACTAGGGAAAATGGGGCTTGTAGCATAGTTCATCAATGGTCTGTATAAAAGATTCCCGCCGCATGGGTAATGAATCGCAAATATAGTAAATGTCCAGAAAATACTAATGGCCATAACTATACGCAGGAGCGATTAATCTTTACCTAACCAGCACCGGATTGTTTCTAATAAAATGTTCTTTAATTAGGTACCAGACACAGCTGTTCAAACCCTGTCTGACCCTTCGTACCATACAAAGAGGAATTCCTCTGTCCAGCGACCATTTACTTTAAACAAACTTACAGTCATTATTAAGGGGAACATTATCTATAAAACATACTATTTGGTTTTATTATTTAACGATTGAGTCGCCCGCTAGACGCACACAAACTCTACCGTAAATGCACATACCACGCGCTCGAGCGCATGGCCGAGGCGCCATCACGCGGCTGCGAGTATCCGCACGCACGGGAGAGAATGTGCACGTGCAGCAGGCACGCGCATGGGGTGGATATATGGCAACGTGTAGCATGATATTTTTCCGACTTTGACACTACCAATATACCCTAGGATTATGGGAGTAAACTGGAGCACCTGGATGAAGCCCACACATGCATGGGGAGAATATACAAACGCCACACAGGGCTATGGAGGGAATTGAACCCATGACCTCAGTACTGAGGCAATAATGCTAAGCATTGCACCAGCCGCACTGCTGAGAGTTGAATGGGGCCTGGGTACTGGAGGCATGGCCAGATCCAGGAGCTATGGCCACATCCCCTCTGAAAACAAAATTAAAAACTACTACGCACTACTGTGCGGGAACATTTAGCACATCTGTTTAGAGGACACCAAAATCAACCTCTTCTCAACTGCCTTTCTACCACTGCCACTTGGATGTCCAATGTTACCTAATGCTCTGCATGTTCAAAACACCTCCCTGCTCACACTAACACAATCCCCCGTTCCCATTGCCCATCACCTATATGTCTTCTTTGAATCGTCCAAAATATGCCCCTTTCCCATAAGCAAATGCAGGAGGGAGGGGGGGGGGGGGGCGGGGAGGAGTGTTCCGGTTGCCTAGAAACCCCCACTCTCTTTGCAAGTGGCTCAAATTGTGACCACAATAATAGCAATGGTATAAATACAATAACTAGAACTGCAGCCACATCATGCAGTTTAAGGGACAGAGCACATTTTCAGTGTTAAGTGAATCTGAGTCCTCAGTCAGTGCACTTGACCAGAGAGTAACTACCAGGAAAAATAGACAGAGGCCTTATCGTCAGGTGGGAGAATGTGTTCTTAGAAAGTGCAGTACTGGTTCTATTATGTTTGTTATTTATGAATGAATTAATTAATTCATTAATGTATTAATTTATTTATAGTATGTTTAAAGGGGGGTACACACGGAGAGATCTGTGTTTAAAATCTAAAGGGGGGTACTCACGGGAGAGATGTGTGCTGAGCGATCTTAACACAGACCGCTCAGCACACATCTCTCTCCCTGCTCAGCACAGCGCGATGTGCTGAGCGAGGGGGAAAGCCGACGGGGGCCCGCTCACTTTACACAACGGTGAAGTGAGCGACCCGCTAGATTGAGCCTGCATGCAGCTCAATCTAGCACTGGCGATAGCGATGCGCGGGGCCGCGCATCGCTATCGCTGGGGGGCATACACACGGCAGATCCGTGCTTAAAATGTAAGCAATCTAGCAAGATTGATTAGATTTTAAGCACGGATCTCTCCGTGTGTACCCCCCTTAAGCAATCTGACTCGATTGCTTAGATTTTAAGCACGGATCTGTCGTGTGTATGCCCCCCGGTGATAGCAATACGCAGCCCCGTGCATCGCAATCGCTGGTGCTAGATTGAGGCTCAATCTAGCGGGTCGCTCACTTCAGCGCTGTGTGAAGTGAGCGGCCCCCCGTCGTCGTCCCCCTCGCTTAGCACACAACACGCTGTGCTGAGCGGGGGGAGAGATGTGTGCTGAGCGGTCTGTGTTACGATCGCTCAGCACACATCTCCCCCGTCAGTACTGGCCTTAACTTATTCTGACCACTTATCTCTTTTATATTATTTAAATATTTGATACTGCCTATGCTGTAGATAATATTCCAAACAGTATCCAATATATAAATAGGGTTGTTACTAGGTTCTTCTGGTGCTCCCCCAGACTCCCGTACTTGCTCCAATGTTCCGCAGAGTTGGAGACTGTGGACTGCATTTGGAAACCCCACTCTAGAAATCCTGCGTTTGCCACTGTTTTCCCCTCTGCCAATTTCCAAACCCATATCCTTATTTTATCCTTGCCTTCAGGACTGAAACCTCCTGTTACTGTATATAGCCATCTGTCATCTATCAGTACATGACACAATCAGTCCTAAATGTCAGGGCACGGTACATTTTTCCCTCTCACCACTCCAATTCCACTGCACCAAACTGCAAATCCCTACACTGTCCCCCATTAATTGTAGAACTTAATGCAAACTACGCACCATCACTGTCAAAGCCCTCACCAACGCCTTCTTCTCATACATCTGTGAATGTCACTTTCCTCTTACCTCTTTGACTCTGCCTCTGACCGGCATCTTGCCTCTTCTCTTACAACCACCTCTCACTCCTGCCTCCACACTCTTTCCTAAACTTCAGTCTTTCAAGCAAAACCCAGCTCTTCACTGTAGCTTATTCTGCTTCCACTCTGATGCTGACTTGTCCCATTGCCTCAGCATTCCACTTTTCCCTTAGAGTAGACTGTAAGCTCTCACAAGCAAGTCCCTCTCTCTGCCTCACCTCTTCCTCAGGCTCATACTGGATGTATGATTTGTAGTTTGTATCTGGGAAACCAAATCCAACTTTTATCACTCTGAACTCGATGTTACCTCCAACTGTCTCACCAGTTCTGATCTCCAATAATAGAACTAACCTGGAGAAGGCCATAAGGAAGTGATAAATCAGTTATAAGTGCAAGGTGATAAACACACTAGCAATCAGCTCCAATATGTAAATTAACAGTTAGGAGCTGATTGGCTGGTGCGTTTATCACCTTGCACTTATCACTGGTTTATCACTTCCTTTTGCCGTCTCCAGGCTAATACATCTGCCCCACTACTGTCACTAGCCTACATACCACTTTACGCTCCAAGTTCACTATGCAGTCGTCTCAATTCTCAGATGCAGTAATGTAATTTACTCCTGTTATACTAAGCTCCTGATTTGGAGGTGGACGCTGTGGCACAATTGGACACACGTGACTGATGTTTTCAGTCTGCACATGCGTCCGAGTATACTGCGCATGCGACCCAATGATTCCAACACAAAGGGGCTAATTCAGATGTGGGGCCAGATGCAATGGCTCGCAAGACGGTCGGAGCTCCGAGACTTTGGCCAAACTCATACTTTTTTTAAAAGCAGCAAACGTTTACAAGGCAAAACTAACCAGGTGACAGGAGCCTGGTGTTGCAGTGTGACAATATTGCTGCACCTGGGTCCTGTCACTGAGAAGATACTGGCATTGCAGGAACTAATTTCCAGGGGCTGTCCAGAATCTCTGGGATCTCCTTCCCACTAGGTTACACCCCCATGACATCAGTGGGGGGAATCCCTTGAGGCCACCCCCCTTTCTGCAATGTCATGCCCCTTTTCAGGGACTTGCACAAAATGTAGTATTGTCCGCACCAGGAAAATGTAGGTTACCACCACTGGTGCCACCACTGCCCCAAGCATGATTGACATACTGTGGACGTTTGGGTATGGGGAAGGGGCGGAGCTGGCAGCCTTTTCAGAAAATGGAAACGTGTCTTCTGACGCAGTATTTCTGGCCTCGCAAGTGGGCAGGAACTGGCCATTCTGCCACCGATGGTGTCAATGGAGATCAGATGCTGCCTCTTTGAGCACAGCACTCGGATCTGAGATGCTAGCAGGAGGTGTCTCTTTCCTTCAGACACCTCCTGCAGGCATTACATATTTTCGTGCAGTGGGTACGTCCAAAGATGAAGCTAGTGTGTAAAAGCGTCCGCCTGTGAATCACCCCCATAAAACAGATCAACCTTGTAAACAAACTTCCTCAATGGTATTTGTCTATTTCAGTGTTTTCCAACCTCGGCCCTCGGACACATGAAGGGCCTGAATCTGAGACGCACATAATCCCCACAGCAACACCGATGTTCATATAGTTAAGCGATTATTTGCTACTGTACGTGTGCAAACATTTCTGAAGACCTCTATGATGCATGTGTTACACAGAGTATACGCACAAAGGTGCTTTAGCGATCAGGTCAGACAGTGCCAGAACTGTGGCTGAAAAGTGATGACTGGGAGGTGGCTAGTAGTGCACGCAAAAGTGGTTAGTTCACTGGGCGTACTATGGACCTAATTCAGACCTGATCGCTAGGCTGCGTTTTCGTAAAGCCTCCAATCAGGTTTGAACTGCACATGCAGATGCACCGCAATGCGCAGGCATGTTGGTCCGCAGTGATGGGGATCGGCGGGCAGCGACGGGATGGTGCGAGAAAAGCAATCGCAAGGTGACTGACAGGAATAGGCCGTTTGTGGGTGGAACTGACCGTTTTTAAGGAGTGTCCAGAGAAACGCAGGAGGGACCAGGCGTTTGAAGGGAGGGTTTCTGACGTCAGCTCCGGCCCCGATCATCGCAGTGGAAGAGTAAGTCCTGGGCTGTGCATAGACTGCACAAACTTCTGTGTGTGCAGCTCTCCTGCACATGCGATCACACCCCTGCACAGCGATTTCCCCCTCCCCCTGTAGGCAGCGACTACCTGATCGCAGGGATGCAAAAAACGCACACTAGCGATCAGGTCTGAATTAGGCC
Source organism: Pseudophryne corroboree (assembly GCF_028390025.1). Lineage (NCBI taxonomy): Eukaryota > Metazoa > Chordata > Amphibia > Anura > Myobatrachidae > Pseudophryne > Pseudophryne corroboree. The sequence goes on from NC_086445.1 coordinate 182,797,354, forward strand.
CTATGGGAGTGTGTCAGTGCAATCGACTGTATTCACAAACGCAGAGCCGCAGAAGTCTGGTGCAATTCTCAATGATGGTGACAGAGCAATCAGTATTACAGTGTGCACTGGCGCTAATAGTTTGCATCTCAGTTCATGCACATTCAGCTCCATAAATGTACATGATGGGAGGCATTTGTAGGCCATATACTTACAGATGAGCAACTGGCAATAGATGCTGCTGCATTCGCTTTTGCCTGTGACTCAGAATCAAGCCCTAACTTTCCAGTTTTTAAGAATAGCCATCCTTGAGCACAGATGGTGTGATATGGAGGAGGGACGTGGACCTGCGTGTGGTGTGATATGGAGGAGGGATGGAGACTTGCGTGCGGTGTGATATGGAGGAGGGACTGGGAACTGCGTGCGGTGTGATATGGAGGAGGGAGGGGGACCTGCGTACGGTATGATATGAAGGAGGGACGTGACCTGTGTGTGGTGTGATATGGAGGAGGGACAGGGACCTGCACGTGGTGTGATATGGAGGAGGGACGGGGACCTGTAAGCGGTGTGATATGGAGGAGGGACGGGGACCTGTAAGCGGTGTGATATGGAGCAGGGACGGGGACCTGTAAGCGGTGTGATATGGAGGAGGGACGGGGATCTGCAAGCGGTGTGATATGGAGGAGGGACGGGGACCTGTAAGCGGTGTGATATGGAGGAGGGACGGGGACCTGTAAGCGGTGTGATATGGAGGAGGGACGGGGATCTGCAAGCGGTGTGATATGGAGGAGCGTTGGGGACTTGTGTGTGTGGTGTGATATGGAGGAGGGACGGGGACCTGCAAGCGGTGTGATATGGAGGAGGCTTGGGGACTTGTGTGTGGTGTGATATGGAGGAGGGACAGGGACCTGCGTGTGGTGTGATATGGAGGAGGGACGGGGACCTGCAAGCGGTGTGATATGGAGGAGGCTTGGGGACTTGTGTGTGATGTGATATGGAGGAGGGACAGGGACCTGCGTGTGGTGTGATATGGAGGAGGGACGGGGACCTGCAAGCGGTGTGATATGGAGGGGACTTGTGTGTAGTGTGATATGGAGGAGGGACGGGATACAGTGTGAGTATGTGGTATGAAAGTGTGAAAAGAAAAAGATTGAAGGAAACGAAAAATAAAGAGAGAAGTGGAGAAAGTAAAGGACAAAAAGTAAAGATAATAAGAATAATATAATTATGAAAAAATAAAGGAGCGACTATATAATAAGCAAGTGGAACAAGAGTAACTTAGTGTAGGGCATGACCAACGGACAATGAAGGAGGGAAAAAAGTAAAGGTGAGAGAATGTTACAAAATAACAGTGTAGGAGCAGCGGCGGTGGCACAAGTCTGCGCAGCTGCTGCTGTGAATGATCATAAGGAAGCTAGTAAGACTAAGGGTAGGTACACACTTCACAATGTGTACCCAGCCCAACATCGGTGCCGACGGGACCCAGCATGCGGCAAATGCATACACAGCTTTGTAGCTTTGTAGAAAAAATGGGGGGAGGGGGCACCAATGTTCTTTATTTACAGTACACGATATGCAGTAATATGCTGCTGCGTGTTTGGTGTGATTTTCCTCATGAAATCACTCCAGCTGCTATCTACTAACATATCATTGCCAGACAGACTGTTTCATTACTATATTTATTGCACCTGTGTACGTTTTGTAATGGGGGAGATCAGCAGATAGAAGGGGAATTACGTTATTTAAATGTGCATGACCTTTTTCTAGTATATTAATATACCAAGCAGCACTATAGCATAGTATACAGCATTATGGTCCTGATCTGAGTCTGACCAGTGGGAGTGGGGATGTTGGATGCAGTTGAGGGGTCTTTTTCAGTTGAGTTGCGCTGCGGATAAATCCTGATGATGGTCGTACAGAGTGCAGTAGTGCATTAGAAATGTGTTGGGCATTCCTGCGTGGTTACAGGGGGTTGGCTAATCAGACTCTGATGTAGCATAGAGTTTTGTGGGTGTTTAGCTGAAAATGGCTGTGTATAGAGACGCTGAACCGCTCACATTGGAAGCTATACTCAGATGGATGATCTGCACCTAGCAGATGGTGCAACTCATGCCCGCCGCTACCCGCTAAGCAAAGGGATGCAAAGCAGCAGGTAGGCACCAGGGTAGAGTGGCGCTCTTCCTGCTCTGCATCCCCGCTGCTGCGCCTGGGCCCTCCCGGCTGCTCTGCCTGTCACACCGTTTGACAGGCAGTGGCGCCGGCAGCTTGAAGCTTCCCCCTACCTCCCTGCAGTGTCTTTCCGTGTCCTGGGCTCTGGCCGAAAAGGGGGCGAAGCTACACAGCGCTGAGGGGCGGAGCTACACGGGACCAGGTTGAAGAAGACAGAAACTGCTACAAATCCAGCCAGCCAGATGGTATGTTGAAGGAGCGTGAGTGAGAAAGTGTGTGTGTGTGTGTGTGTGTGTGTGTGTGTGTGTGTGTGTGTGTGTGTGTGTGTGTGTATCTGTGTGTGTGTGTGTGTATCTGTGTATCTACAGTACGTGTGTGTATCTATGTGTATGTGTGTGTGTGGAAGGCAGTGTATATAGCACTGTGGGGCAATGTGTATCTGGCACTGTAGGGTACTGTGTATCTGGCACTGTGGGTCACTGTGTGTCACTGTGTATCTGACACTGTGGGACACTCAGAGCCGGCCCCAGGCATAGGCAAACTAGGCAATTGCCATGGGCATCTGGTATGCCTAGGGGCATAAGCAGCTCCTGCAGATTAAAATGATATGTGGCATGCCTATATTCTGTGTGTAGCATTTCGTATGCAGATACAGCCACAGTCACACTCAGTATATAGGCATGCTACATATCATTTTAATCAGGAGAAGCTGCTTGTGCATTCTAGCCACATAGCAATGCAAATAAGATGCATTTTCTTCAAAAATAGGCACCCGGCATTATCAGAGCTACCAGTTGACTCGCGCCAGGCATCTCCTGCTGCATGGTGTATGGAGGCAAGATTTATGCGGACACATCTGTATCCAAGCAGAGGCAGAGGTCACAGTGTTAGCAGCTGTGTGTGTGTGAGTGGGTTGGTTGTGCAATAGTGTTCAGCATATCAGTGGCGTGCGGTGAGGTCAGTGGCTGGTGAGGCACTACAGCCATAATGTCTGCCACATCCTGCCGATGACCCCTAGCCAATGCCCGCTACTGCCTCTGAGCCAATGCCCACTGCCACCGCCAATGGCTTACAAACTCGCCCACCATCAACTGACCCAGGCCTCCTCCACTAATTTGCATCTGAGTCCGATGCCGCCAATGCCTTCTGCCTGCGTGCTCATCATACTTGTTGTATATTGTACATTTTTATAGAAAAAAAATTAAACATTTTGCAATTTTGTTGTCCAGGGCTTCCATTAACTTAATGGAGGAGGGTCTGAATTGGTTAAAAAAATGTAAAAAAAAAAAATGCGTGAGGTCCCCCCTCCTAAGTATAACCAGCCTCGGGCTCTTTGAGCCGGTCCTGGTTGTTTAAATACTGGGAAAAAATTGGACAGGGGTTCCCCGTATTTTGACAACCAGCACCGGGCTCTTAGTCCGGTCCTGGTTCCAAAAATACGGGGGACAAAAGATGTAGGGGTCCCCCGTATTTTTGAAACCAGCACCGGGCTCCACTAGCCAGGGACATAATGCCACAGCCGGGGGACACATTTATGTAGGTCCCTGCGGCCGTGACATTACCCCCCCAACTAGTCACCCCTGGCCGGGGTTCCCTGGAGGAGTGGGGACCCCTTAAATCAAGGGGTTGCCCCCCCCTCCAGGCACCCGAGGGCCAGGGGTGAAGCCCGAGGCTGACCCCAGCATCCCTGGGCGGTGGGTGCCGGGCTGATAGCCATGTGTGTAAAAAAAAGAATATTGTTTTTTGTTGTGGAACTAGAAGGCCCAGCAAGCCTCCCCCGCTTGCTGGTACTTGGAGAACCTCAAGTACCAGCATGCGGGGAAATAACGGGCCCGCAGATACCTGTAGTTCTACAACAACAAAAATACCCAAATAAAAACACAACTCACACACCGTGAAAGTAAAAATTTATTAAAACACACTTACACACTCACACATACTTACCTACATCCCACGCTGGTCACGTCCACTTGTCCAGTAGAATCCAATAGGGGTACCTGTAAAAATGAAAGAGAGATTACTTACCTACAGCCCACGCCAGTCACGTCCACTTGTCCAGTAGAATCCAATAGGGTAGGGGTACCTGTAAAAATTAACATTATACTTACAAACTGAGAGAGAGAGAGAGTGAGGGCGGGATGTACTAAGTGTCACAACTGAGGGCCTGAGCTGACGGGAGGCAGCCTCAGTTGTAGGGGCTGAGATGTACCGGAACCTGGGAGGTTGTATCAGACCCCTGGACATGTAAGTAACATGAATAATAACTGCCCGAAGGCGTGACCACGACAACTTGGATAAAAGTCAATGATGTTTATTATGACAACTCCGCAACACAGCAGCAGTAAAAGAAAACGTAAAAGTCAGCAAAGAATAAATACAGTTCCTGGGTACTACAGGATGGCAGGAGCCACAGGGCACTGGTAGTGTGAGATAGTTCTTATGATCTTCTAGATGGAAAGTCCTTACCAGGCCCGACTGTAGCAATGGAGATAACCCAGGATTGTGCCAGCTAGTGTTCCAGGAAAAGCTGGGTTGCTGAAGATAAAACAGCTGCTGTGGATACTGGCTGGAACCAGACTGTTGTTAGCACGGAGTGGATACTGGCTGGAACCAGTTAAATAATAAATGAACTTGGGAGCGATGAAATATGAACTGAAATGTAGAACTTGAGAACGGAGAAATAATAATACCGGTGGAGAGTGGTAAAGTGTAGAAAGGACACCGGCCCTTTAAGGGAAGCTGTACTCTGCTGGAAGCAGGTAATGTTGTAGCTGGAAACAGATGAATCCACAATGGATTGGAGAGTCAGGCTACACCGCAGGTGGAATGCTGGTGCGGGTCTCTATGGTGGAAGTCTTGAGACAGGAGCTGGAACCTGGAAGACAATCACAGGAGAGAGACAAACAGGAACTAGGTTTGACAACCAAAGCACTGACGCCTTCCTTGCTCAGGCACAGTGTATTTATACCTGCAGCAAGGAAGGGATTGGCTAGGCAATTATGCAGATTATCAATACTGAGAACAGATTGGTGGAAATGATCAGCTGACAGAATCCAAGATGGCTGCGCCCATGCAGACACTTGGAGGGAAGTTTGGTTTGTAATCCATGTGGTAATGAAAACAGTAATGGCGGCGCCGGCCACCGGAGACAGGAGGCGCCAGGCTGACAGATGCACATCCAACCACGCGGACACAGAGGAGGCCGCGGCTGACGTAATCGCCACTCAGACACTCTGCATGCAGAAGTTCAGGGACGGCGGCGGAGGCCGCGGGAGACGCCATGCCAGGTGTAATATGGCGTTTACTGTGACAGCGTCCCAGAGTGACAGGAGAGGATACAGGAATGTACACATCAGGATCACAGATGGAATCCGGTCCTGGAGCGCTGAGCCAGCCTTAGGAGGCATCTGATGGGTAAGAAATGGCGTCCAGATACCCGGATCGTGACAGCACCCCCCCCTTTAGGAGTGGCCCCAGGACACTTCTTTGGCTTTTGAGGAAACTTGGAATGGAATCTCCGGACCAAGGCAGGAGCATGGACATCAGAAGCATTGGTCCATGAACGTTCCTCAGGACCATAACCTTTCCAGTCAATAAGATATTGTAGTTGACCGTAACGGTGACGTGAGTCCAGGATCTTGGCCACTTCATACTCAACGCCTCGTTGAGTTTGGACTTTCGGAGTTGGAGGAAGTGAGGAATGAAACCGATTCAAGATCAGCGGTTTCAACAGGGAAACATGGAATGTCCTGGGTATTTTTAAGAAGGGAGGCAACTGGAGTCTGTAAGCAACAGGATTGATGACTTGTTCAATCTTGAAAGGACCGATATAGCGAGGTGCAAACTTCATACTGGGAACTCTTAACCTCAAATTCTTCGTGGATAACCATACCCGATCACCCACCTTGAGAGCAGGAACTGCTCGATGCTTCTTATCCGCAAACTTCTTGTACCTGAACGATGCCTTGAGCAGAGCTGATCGTACGCTCTTCCAGATATTGGCAAACTGATGCAAGGTGATATCCACTGCGGGAACAGAAGTTGCTGGAAGCGGTTGGAACTCAGGGACTTTAGGGTGGAATCCAAAGTTAGTGAAGAATGGTGTTGAAGCAGATGAAGAATGATACTGGTTGTTATGACAGAACTCGGCCCAGGGAAGTAATTGAACCCAGTCATCTTGAGAGGAGGACACATAGATGCGGAGGAAGGCCTCCAAGTCCTGATTCACCCTCTCGGTTTGACCATTGGTCTGAGGATGGTAAGCCGTGGAAAACTTTAGCTTGACTTGGAGGACTTGACATAAACTTCGCCAGAATTTGGCTGTGAATTGAACTCCTCGATCTGAGATAATTTCTTCAGGAAGACCGTGGAGTCGGAAGATCTCTTGTATGAATACTTGAGCCAACTTGGAAGCTGACGGAAGACCGGTGAGAGGAATGAAGTGTGCCATCTTGGTGAACCGGTCAACTACCACCCAGATGGTATTGAACTTGTTGCACATGGGTAAGTCTGTAATGAAATCCATCGACAAGTGGGTCCATGGTCGACGGGGAACGGATAGTGGAACCAGTTGCCCCGCAGGCGACTGGCGGGATACTTTATGTTGGGCACACTTTGGGCAAGATGCAATAAACTCCAAGACGTCCTTTTTCAGAGTTGGCCACCAATAGGACCTAGAGATAAACTCCAGGGTTTTTTGGATACCTGTATGTCCGGCAGAACGGGAAGCATGGGCCCAATGCATGAGCTTCTTCCTTAGCATCGGCTTCACAAAACTTTTCCCTGATGGGGGCGTAGAGTCCATCCCTACCGTGGAGAATGCCAACGGATTTATAATAGGATGCTTGTCTGAAGACTCTGACTCATTTTCTTGCACCCATGAGCGGGAAAGGGCATCGGCCTTGCGATTCTGAGAGCCCGGACAGAACTGGAGTTTAAAGTCGAACCTGGAAAAGAAAAGTGCCCATCTGGCCTGACGAGGGTTGAGACATTGTGCGCCCTTCAGGTATAAAAGGTTCTTGTGGTCTGTAAGTATGGTGATTGAATGAGAAGCTCCCTCCAACAGATACCTCCACTCTTCTAGAGCGAGCTTGATGGCTAGCAACTCCTGGTCGCCAATGGCATAGTTGCGCTCAGCTGGGGAGAACTTCCGGGAGAAGAAACTGCAAGGGTGTAAATGGCCATCTTTAGCCCTCTGAGATAACACCGCTCCTACTCCAACGGAGGAGGCATCCACCTCTAAGATGAAAGGAGAGTCGATGTCAGGCTGTTTCAGAACAGGCGCAGAGATGAACCTTTGTTTTAAAAGATGAAATGCTTGCATGGCTTCTTCAGACCACTTGGACGGGTTAGCACCCTTCTTAGTGAAAGCAGTAATAGGCGCCACAATGGTGGAAAAGTCTCGTATAAACTTTCGGTAATAGTTGGCGAACCCTAAGAACCTCTGGACCCCTTTGAGGGTTAAGGGTACCGGCCAATTTTGGATTGCTTGTAGTTTCTCAGGATCCATCTCTAGTCCGGAACCGGACACAATGTACCCTAGAAACGGAATGGACTTGACTTCAAAGACGCATTTTTCTAATTTGCAATAGAGATGATTGACACGGAGACGGGACAGAACCTCTTTAACCCAAAAACGATGTTCCTCTAAATCGTTGGCAAAAATGAGGATATCGTCTAGATAGACCACGACATGACGGTATAGAATGTCTCTGAAGATCTCATTGACAAAATGCTGGAAGACAGCTGGAGCATTGCTCAATCCGAAGGGCATAACGAGGTACTCATAATGTCCGTCACGGGTGTTAAAGGCGGTCTTCCACTCGTCACCCTCACGGATCCGGATGAGATTGTATGCACCTCGCAAGTCCAGCTTTGTAAAGATGGTAGCTCCGCTAACTCTGTCAAAGAGCTCAGTAATCAGGGGTAAAGGATAACGGTTCTTGATGGTAATGTCGTTCAAACCTCTGTAGTCGATGCACGGCCGCAGACCACCATCTTTCTTTTTTACAAAAAAGAAGCCTGCGCCGGCTGGAGAAGAAGAAGGTCGAATGAACCCCTTTGCTAGGTTCTCTTTAATATATTCCTCCATAGAATGCGTCTCAGGCAGAGACAACGGATAAGTTCGGCCTCGAGGTGGAACCTTCCCTGGAACGAGATCAATCGGACAGTCCCATTCTCTATGAGGAGGAAGGATATCAGCAGAAGCTTTACTGAACACATCCGTGAAATCTTGATATGGAGGAGGTGGAACATCAGACGACCTGGGGGAGGAAGAACAGACAGGCAATACTTTAAACAAACATGTCTCAGCACAGGAGGAACCCCATGCCAGGATTTGCATAGTCGTCCAATCAATTGTAGGATTGTGAAGACAGAGCCATGGAAGGCCCAGGACCACAGGATGTGTGGCTCTTGGAATCACTAAAAAAGAAATAAGTTCGGAATGAAGAACTCCCACTCTCAGACGAACTGGTAGAGTCCTTAAAGAAATAACTGCATCAAAAATTTTGCTGCCATCCACGGCAGTTAAAGAAATGGACGAAGGAAGTCTCTCGGTGGGTAGGGACCACCGTTTAACATAGGCTTCGGTAATAAAGTTCCCAGCTGCTCCGGAATCAAGGAGGGCAATGACGTTCCGATAACGTTGAGCAACTTGAAGCGAGACTGGGAGATTACAATCTTGAGGAGATGGAGAGGAGATCATTACTCCTAGCCGGCCCTCTCCTTGGCGAGCTAGGATTTGGAGTTTCCCGGACGTTTGGGACAGGCATTAATGGTGTGAGACGGAGCTGCACAATAGAGACAGAGAAACTCGGAGAGACGTCTTCGGCGCTCAGCAGGAGTTAAATGGGAACGGCCAAGTTGCATGGGCTCATCTTTAGATGGTGACAGTTGACGAGGAGGAGGAGGAGCAGAAGATTTTGGAGCAGATGATCTTCCACGCTCAGTTGCTCTCTCTCTGAAACGTAAATCAACTTTCGTGCAGAGTGAGATTAGCTCATCTAACTTAGAAGGTAAGTCTGTGGTAGCTAACTCATCTTTAATACGCTCAGATAAGCCATGCCAGAATGCAGCATACAGGGCCTCGTCGTTCCATGCCAGTTCGGATGCCAGGATCTGGAACTGTATCAGATATTGTCCTACAGTACGTGACCCCTGGCGTAAACGGAGAATCTCGGATGAAGCTGAGGTTACCCGGCCTGGCTCGTCGAAGATGCGCCTGAATGTTGACACGAAGGCAGTGTAGGAAGATAGCAGGGTGTCGGACCTCTCCCATAACGGTGATGCCCAATCAAGGGCTGAGCCACTGAGAAGAGAAATAATGTAGGCAATTTTTGTACGGTCACTGGGAAAATTGCCAGGTTGTAGCTCAAACTGAATCTCACACTGGTTGAGAAATCCCCTGCAGAATCTTGGAGATCCGTCAAATTTTGCTGGCGTTGGAAGATGAAGACGTGGAGCAGAAATGGGTAAGGTGGGTGGGGTTATAGCTGGAGTCACTGTGGTTGACGCACCAGACGCGCCTGATCCACGGAGAGTTGTCTGAATCCCATCCAGCCGAGTAGAGAGATCCTGGAGACAGCGGATGATGTGGCCCTGTGCAGCCTCCTGATGTTCTAGTCGGGCTGCCAGTTCTTGCATCGGCCTGGCCACTTGATCCTGGTCTCCGGCTGGATTCATTAGGTCAGTGCTTACTGTCACAACTGAGGGCCTGAGCTGACGGGAGGCAGCCTCAGTTGTAGGGGCTGAGATGTACCGGAACCTGGGAGGTTGTATCAGACCCCTGGACATGTAAGTAACATGAATAATAACTGCCCGAAGGCGTGACCACGACAACTTGGATAAAAGTCAATGATGTTTATTATGACAACTCCGCAACACAGCAGCAGTAAAAGAAAACGTAAAAGTCAGCAAAGAATAAATACAGTTCCTGGGTACTACAGGATGGCAGGAGCCACAGGGCACTGGTAGTGTGAGATAGTTCTTATGATCTTCTAGATGGAAAGTCCTTACCAGGCCCGACTGTAGCAATGGAGATAACCCAGGATTGTGCCAGCTGGTGTTCCAGGAAAAGCTGGGTTGCTGAAGATAAAACAGCTGCTGTGGATACTGGCTGGAACCAGACTGTTGTTAGCACGGAGTGGATACTGGCTGGAACCAGTTAAATAATAAATGAACTTGGGAGCGATGAAATATGAACTGAAATGTAGAACTTGAGAACGGAGAAATAATAATACCGGTGGAGAGTGGTAAAGTGTAGAAAGGACACCGGCCCTTTAAGGGAAGCTGTACTCTGCTGGAAGCTGAGCTGGAAGCAGGTAATGTTGTAGCTGGAAACAGATGAATCCACAATGGATTGGAGAGTCAGGCTACACCGCAGGTGGAATGCTGGTGCGGGTCTCTATGGTGGAAGTCTTGAGACAGGAGCTGGAACCTGGAAGACAATCACAGGAGAGAGACAAACAGGAACTAGGTTTGACAACCAAAGCACTGACGCCTTCCTTGCTCAGACACAGTGTATTTATACCTGCAGCAAGGAAGGGATTGGCTAGGCAATTATGCAGATTATCAATACTGAGAACAGATTGGTGGAAATGATCAGCTGACAGAATCCAAGATGGCTGCGCCCATGCAGACACTTGGAGGGAAGTTTGGTTTGTAATCCATGTGGTAATGAAAACAGTAATGGCGGCGCCGGCCACCGGAGACAGGAGGCGCCAGGCTGACAGATGCACATCCAACCACGCGGACACAGCGGAGGCCGCGGCTGACGTAATCGCCACTCAGACACTCTGCATGCAGAAGTTCAGGGACGGCGGCGGAGGCCGCGGGAGACGCCATGCCAGGTGTAATATGGCGTTTACTGTGACAGCGTCCCAGAGTGACAGGAGAGGATACAGGAATGTACACATCAGGATCACAGATGGAATCCGGTCCTGGAGCGCTGAGCCAGCCTTAGGAGGCATCTGATGGGTAAGAAATGGCGTCCAGATACCCGGATCGTGACACTAAGCAGTAATATAGCGGTTAAACCTGTTACCGGCCTGATGTCTTTTCCCCGTATGTTCTATTAATCCTCAGCCTACTGCGCTGTCAGTTGCTTCCGCATCTCCTGTTACACGTGACTTCTTCGTCACGGTACCTGCTGTCATAGGTAGCCTATTGTTCCACCATGGGCACTGTATGTACAAACGTACAGGACCCGTCACCTCCAGGCATATGTGCCATTGTTTAATGATCGGAGGTGATGGGTCCTGTACGTTCGTACATACGGTGCCCACAGTGGACCAATAGGCTACCTATGAGAGCAGGTATCATGCAGAAGTCACGTGTAACAGGTGCAAGTGACAGCGTGGCAGGCTGGGGGTTAATTAAATACGGGGAAAAGATATTGAGCTGGTAAGACAACACACACACAAAGGCTGACACAGCAATAAACCAGCATTTTAGCACCTTGTAATAGATGCAGCAAGTGGCGGTTCTCCATGACGGTGGCCCAGGTCGCAGCAGCAGGAAAAAGCAGAGAAGGGCTGGTGCAGAGTCATGCGCAATGACTTTGCAATGTAATTTAACAACAACGCAGCAAGGACCGCCAGGGGTTTGGATCATGCCAAATGACAGGGATAAGCAGGAAGGTGTGTGTGTGTGGGGGGGGGGGGGGGGGGGGGGGTTTCGAATGTGCAACTTGAAAAATGTGTTGTTCCATTGGCAGCATAGTTAATTTGTGTGCGGGCAGCTGAGTTACTTCAAAAAAAAAAAATTAGCATCAGGCAACGCATGTAGGGTTGTCCCCTTTGACTGACACACACACACACACACACACACTAAAACACACACACACACACACTAACACACACACACACACTAACACACACACACACACACACACACTAACTACCTGCTGAGAGCCGCACGCTGCCGGAGGAGAGGGACAGTAGCTCCGGTCAGCGGGAGGGCGAGAGCCGCACGCTGCCGGAGGAGAGGGACAGTAGCTCCAGTCAGCGGGAGGGCGCAGGAGGGGGAGAGCCGCACGCTGCTGGAGGAGATGACAGTAGCTTCGGTCAGCGGGAGGGCGCAGGAGGGGGAGAGCCGCACGCTGCCGCTCGGGTCAGCGGGAGCACGGAGGAGAACCTCACACACTCCAAGGCCACTGCTCCCTCCCGTCCCGGCTACCTCCAGCGATACTCACCGCCGGGACCGCCGCCTCCAGCGCCGCATGTGTGTGATTGGACGGCAGATCCAGCACTGGATCCGCTGTCCAATCACAGGTGCCTCGCTGACATGGGGGTGGTGTCCCTGTCAGCGAGGCACTTGTTTCAGTGCCGCTTTCCATATATTTTTTAATGGGCTTTTACAGCCCCGTGCTTGGCCCCGCCCCCCCGCTCTGTCCCGTTCCCATTATCCACGGGAGGCACTGCTATCAGTGCCTCCCAAAGTACTTGAAGGCCATACAATTATTAGAATAAAATAAAGAAGATACTTATGACACAGAATATGTGTCATAAGTATCTTCTTTATATTATTTTAATAATTAATCACAGGGGAGGCACTGCCTCCCCTGACTGCACGTCCCTGCAGCATATGTGTAAGGGTCATTATGCATTTCATGTGTATATAAATGCATTAATGTGCAGCAAATGTGTAAAGGGCACTATGTGTGTCATTATGTGTATAAGGGCATTAATAATGTGCGACATATGTTTAAGGGGCACTATGTGTGTCATTATGTGTATAAGGGCACTAATAATGTGCGGCATATGTGTAAGGGACATTATGTGTGTCCTTATCTGTATAAGGGCATTAATAATGTGCGGCATATGTGTAAGTGACATTATGTGTATAAGGGCATTAATAAGGGTTGGCATAATGTGTAAGGCGCATTATGTTTATAAGGACATTAATAATGTGTGTCATATGTGTAAGGGGCATTACTGTGTGGTATTTGTATAAATGCATTACTAATGTGTGGCATTATGTGTATAAGGTGCTCTACTGTGTGGTGTAACGTATAGAAAGGGCACTACTGTGTGGTCTAATGTGAATAAAGAGCAATATGGTGTGGTGCAATGTGAATAAGGAGCAATATGGCATGGTGTAATGAGAATAAAGCGCAATATGGTGTGGTGTAATGTGAATAAGGAGCTATTCAGTATGATATTATGTGAATGAGGGGCACTACCGAGAGGAGTAACGTATATACGGTAAAGTGGTACTACTGTGTGATGTAATGTGAATAAGGGACACTATTGCATGATAAATTATGAACAAAGTTGCAGTACACTGTGTTCATAATTTGAATTGGGGGTACTATTGTGTGGCCATGCCCCTTCCTAGCAAGAACACATACCTTTTGGACTGTGCGCCGAAAGTGCACACTGTTTTTATTTAAATTACAGGGGGTAGGAAAACCAAAATAAGGACTGCTATGGGTGAGGGGTGATGGTGCTGGGAAAGGGGTGCAGGGGCAGAGGCGGAATTAGCGTTGGTGCTAGGGGGCACCAGCCAAAATCTTGTCTAGGGCATCACATTGGGTAGGGCCGGCTCTGGGGACACTGTGTATCTGGCACTGTAGGGCACTGTGTATCTGGCACTGTGGGGCACTGTGTATCTGGCACTGTGGGGCACTGTGTATCTGGCACTGTGGGGGCATATGTGTATCTGGCACAGTGGGGGCATATCTGGCACTGTGGGGGCATATATGGCACTGCTGGGGGCATTTGTGTATCTGGCACTGTGGGGCATTTGTGTATCTGGCACTGTGGGGCATTCGTGTATCTGGCACTGTGGGGGCATATCAGGCACTGTAGGAGCATATCTGGCAGGTGGGGGCATATGTGTATCTAGCCCTATTGGGGGTCATATGTATATCTGGACCCCCATATGTGTATCGTGCCCCCATTTTCATTGGCCACACCCCATGCTGCATTTGACCACACCCATTTTTGGCACGTGCACCTTCGGCGCACACACACAGTACCACTAAGACATTTTTTTTACTTGCACCACTGGTGGGAGGGGGGGCATAATTTGTATAAATGGCACTTCTGAGGGCATTATATATAACCGATGCTACTACAGGGGCTATTAGGTGTATAACTGGCGCTACTACAGGGGCTATTATGTGTGTAACTGGTGCTATCACAGGGGCTATTATGTGTATAACCGGCACTACCACAGGGGCTATTGGGGGTCATTCTGACCTGATTGCTCGCTGCAGTTTGTCGCAGCGCAGCGATCGGGTCGGAACTGCGCATGTGCCGGCGCCGCAGTGCGCCGGCGCATGGCAGCTTTTGTTACCTAGCGATCGCCTCTGAGACAGAGGCGGTCGCTAGGCGGGAGGGGGCTGAACGGCGGCGTTAAGCCGCCATTTAGGGGGAGCGGTCCAGCCAACGCAGGCGAGGCCGGACCATTGGGGCGGGCCGCGGCGGCTGCGTGACGTGTCACGCAGCTACTGCAGCCAGCGGGAGCGACGAGCAACTCCCGGCCAGCCGCAGGAGCTGCGCTGGGCGGGAGTTACTCCTCAAATATTTGTGTGGGGGTGGAGGGCAGCACTGACATGCGGAGCGGACTAGCCCTGTGCTGGGCGTCCCCCCGCATGTCTTAGTTAACGATCGTAGCTGTGCTAAATTTAGCACTGCTACGATCAACTCGGAATGACCCCCATTATGTGTATAACCGGCGCTACCACAGGGGCTATTATGTGTATAACTGGCGCTACCACAGGAGCTATTATGTGTATAACCGGCGCTACCACAGGGGCTATTATGTGTATAACCGGCGCTACCACAGGGGCTATTATGTGTATAACCGGCGCTACTACAGGGGACATTATGTGTATAAACAGCGCTACTATGCGCAGGGTAATGTAAATAAGATTGGGCTATTGTGTGGCGTAATTTGAAATGGTGGTACTATTGTGTGGCCACGCCCCTTCCTTGTGAGACCACACCCCTTTTTGCAGCACGCTCTCCCTTTGTAAAATAAGGGATGGCGCAAATTTATCGTTTGCAGGGGGCGCCGAACACCCTAGCACCGGCTGACTGATAGTGCACCAAGATGTATTGCAGTGTCTGTAGACACTGACAGTGGACGTCTCAGTTCTTGCACATTTGGACGCACGGATGTACACCAGGGAAAGGTTTTTAGTGGCATTAGCATGAAGTCGCCTACACAACTGCACAAAAGATGCAAGCAAGGCCGTGTCAGGCTCTATGAGGAGGGAGTATCCCACCCACCTTGACAGACCACAACCCCTCAACAGACCCCACCTCCTTTAGGGCTGCTTCCAGAAATTTCCCGGGCTGGTTTTCCATGCAATCTGCCCCTGGCCACACCGCACACTGGTAGAACACTGTCAGGGCAGATTATGAACCTGCTGCATCAGATAATGGCAGTGTGAAGATGAATGATGGTCCTTCCTGCCACCAGGAATCCACTATCCACTTATGAAATATAACACAGACCTGTCTTAATTTCCATTTAAAAAAAAACAAATGAAAAACAGCAAAACAATAAGAATCCCAAATGTCATTGCATACACTCAAATCAGTGACAGATAAGAATATTATTTAATAAGTAAAGCAAGAAAATGTAATGGTAGGGAAAGGTAACAGGGCTAGGAATATCAACAAAGACAGTAGTTGTTGGTCAGTATGGGGGTGGTACAGAAGTTACTGTAGCCATTATAAAGATACAGTAGACAGTAATTAGGTCTGCACATTTAGGGTCGACAGCGTCAAAAGGGCGACAAAAAAAATGTTTTTGTTTTTCAATATTTTTCCCCCCAATTTTTTTGAAATGCGTCCCCTCGCGGGCTCGCTTCACTCGCTGCATGGTTACTAAAGGTAATGGTGTGTGACATGGATAGCAAATGTGGCAAAAATTGTGAAAGCAGGAAAAAAAAAAAAATATTGACCCTATTGACCTTTTGACCCTGTCGACCTTTTGACTATCGACCCTATGGTGATGACCTTTTGACTGCTGACCCTATGGTATCGACTCTTTAACTATCAACCACCTCCCGATCAGTATAGCCAGGGCCGGCTCCAGGCCTACTAGCACCCTGAGCGAGAAAATTTCAAAGCGCCCCCTCCCATACTCTATGTGCGCGCACGCTCCTGGAAAAGTGTGTGTGACTCCTGAGAAAGTGGGTGTGGCCTCCTGGGGAAGTGGGCGTGGCCTCCTGGAAAAGTTGACGGGTCTCTTGGAAAAGTGGGCGGGGCCTCGCAACTTCATATTATCTAACTATAAATAAATATATTTTCACACCCCCTCTACGCACACAATTAGCAGCATTACACATAACAGCTACAGTAGTGTTCCTTATACACAATGTCTCCAGTATAGTGCCAGCTACACATAATGTCTACAGTAGTGCAGTGCCAGATAGACATGACATGCCCCGCAGCAGTGCCAGCTACACATGACATGCCCCCCAGCAGTGCCAGATAGACATGATATACCCCCCAGCAGTGCCAGATAGACATGACATGCCCCGCTGCAGTGCCAGGTACACATGATATGCCTCCCAGCAGTGGCAGCTACACATGATAGTGTTCACTCTAGGATTTTTTTAGGGCAGGGGTGCAGATCATGGGGAGGGCACATTTTGCATTCGTGAGGGCACATATTTAAGTTAGAAGGGCAAAATTATGTACATACTGTAATGCTTGCTGCTCCGTTCGAAATCATGGACCATGCACATGACATGCCCACCCAGCGGTGCCAAATGCACAACATGCCCCCCCAACAGTGCCAAATGCACATGACATGCCCCCCCAGCAGTACCAAATGCACATGACATGCCCACCCAGCAGTGCCAAATGCACATGACATGCCCCCCCAGCAGTGCCAGATACATTAATGCTCCCACAGTGCCAGAAACATAATTGCCCCCACAGTGCCAGATACATAAATGCCCCCACAGTGCCAGATACATAAATGCCCCCCACAGTGCCAGATACATAAATGCCCCCCACAGTGCCAGAAATGCCCCCACAGTGCCAGATACATTAATGCCCCCCACAGTCCCTGATACATTAATGCCCCCCACAGTGCCAGATAAATGAATGCCCCCCACAGTGCCAGAAATGCCCCCACAGTGCCAGATACATTAATGCCCCCTCACAGTGCCAGATAAATGCCCCCACAGTTCCAGATACATTAATGCCCCCCACAGTCCCAGATAAATGCCCCCACAGTTCCAGATACATTAATGTCCCCCCACAGTCCCAGATACATTAATGCCCCCCACAGTGCCAGATAAATGCCCCCACAGTGCCAGATACATTAATGCCCCCCACAGTGCCAGATACATTAATGCCCCCCACAGTCCCTGATACATTAATGCCCCCACAGTGCCAGATACATTAATGCCCCCTCACAGTGCCAGATAAATGCCCCCACAGTTCCAGATACATTAATGCCCCCTCACAGTGCCAGATAAATGCCCCCACAGTTCCAGATACATTAATGTCCCCCCACAGTCCCAGATACATTAATGCCCCCCACAGTGCCAGATAAATGCCCCCACAGTGCCAGATACATTAATGCCCCCCACAGTGCCAGATACATTAATGCCCCCCACAGTCCCTGATACATTAATGCCCCCCACAGTGCCAGATAAATGAATGCCCCCCACAGTGCCAGAAATGCCCCCACAGTGCCAGATACATTAATGCCCCCTCACAGTGCCAGATAAATGCCCCCACAGTTCCAGATACATTAATGCCCCCCACAGTCCCAGATACATTAATGCCCCCCACAGTGCCAGATAAATGCCCCCACAGTGCCAGATACATTAATGCCCCCCACAGTGCCAGATACATTAATGCCCCCCACAGTCCCTGATACATTAATGCCCCCCACAGTGCCAGATAAATGAATGCCCCCCACAGTGCCAGATAAATGAATGCCCCCCCACAGTGCCAGATAAATGCCCCCAGTGCCAGATACATTAATGCCCCAAGGCCCAGTAATGCCCCCACAGTGCCAGAAAAATGCCCCCCACAGGGCCAGATACATTAATGCCCCCAGGCCCCCACAGTGCCAGATAAATGTCCCCCACAGTGCCAGATAAATGACCCCCACAGTGACAGATACATTAATGCCCCCAGGCCCCCACAGTGCCAGATACATTAATGCCCCCACAGTCCAGATATGCCCCCCACAGTGCCAGATAAATGACCCCCACAATGCCAGATACATTAATGTCCCCAGGCCCCCACAGTGCCAGATACATTAATGCCCCCCACAGTCCAGATATGCCCCCCACAGTGCCAGATAAATGCCCCCACAGTGCCACATATGCCCCCAGTACCTGCTGTGCCGATCGAGGGGGAGTGCTGCTGTGCGCGCCGCTGTCTGAAACAGAACTGCGCGCACTGTATGGCGCCGGGGTCTGACATCAGACGCAGCGCCGCATAGCGCACACAGCTCAATGTACGGGCTCAATGTACGGGAGGACAGCACAGCTCAATGTACGGGAGGACAGCACAGCAGGCTACAGGACTGGGCCGGCTCCAGGCTCCGACATGGTGGCGCCAGCGTGCGGCGCCCTTTAAGGGTGGCACCCTGCGCGGCCGCTCGAGTCGAACATGCCTCAAGCCGGCCCTGAGTATAGCATACCCTCCAACTGTACCTTTTTGGCAGGTACAGTACCTTTTTTCTATGGTCTATACCGATTTTTGACTCTCCAAATTTCCATTGAACGTGTAGGAAAAGGGGCGTAGTAATTCCCCTTTGCCGTTGCCACGCCCCTTTTCTAATTTGTACTGGTTTTTATGTGTAAAATGTTGGCGGCTGTGGCATACCTCCCAACTGTCCCGATTTTCGCGGGACAGTCCCGTTTTTTGGGGACTGTCCCGCTGTCCCACCCGCGGGCCGTAGTGTCCCGCGGTGGGGGGGGGGCAGTTGGGAGGCTCAGTCTCTCGCTGCCCTGCTTAGCAGAGCAGCGGTGAATAGACGCTGTGCGCATGCGCACAGCGTCTATTCAGTGCAGACAGAGGGAGAGGGGGCATGCCATCCTCAGTGACGAAATCGGGGGCGTGGCTCGCGATCGCTGGTCTTCACACGGAGCCACGCCCCCTTTTCATAGGACACACCCCTTTTCCGGGAGCGCGCGCAGCTTCGCCGCGCGTGTGTCCCTCTTTAAAGGCGGGCAAAGTTGGGAGCATAGTTGCCAATTCAGCTTATAACAAGCGGAATTGGGCTTCTTTTTGTTTCAAGTTTCTTTTTCTTTTTTTGACGGTTGCTTGTTGCTTGTTTTTGGGCTTATTATTTCTTTTGCTGCTTGTTTTGGGGCTTTTTTTTTTTTAAAGTATAGGTACAGACGGCACCGACCATCAGAAGTAGTCATTCATCCATTCAACACAGATCCTTACAAAGACATAGGTGAAAAGCTGTGGATGAATAGATGATTTTGGGGGTCTTAAATTGTGTCAAATTGCTGCATTTTTCTAAAACAATGGAAAAATGATAGTAAGCGAGTTCTTTTCTGCAAACTAAGGAGATTATTCAGAGTTGGTCGCAGACTTTGCTATTTTAGCAAAATTTGCAACCACCAAAATCACACAGGGCAAGGCCAGCCAGTATGTGTGGTGCCTCCTCGTGATGCGATCGCAATTCAAAAAGAGGTCGACCCCTGCCTGTGCAGCATAACTGCATAAGCAGGGGCACCGCCGCAATGTTTCCAATCGCATGAAACGCAGGCGACATCATTGGCCGGCCCCGAAAACGGCCATGACACACCTGCATTTCCCATGACACTCCCTCACAATACCGTAACGTTGCCCCCGGACACCCGTCGCCTGTCAATTATGATGCGATCGCATCATGATAGCATATGCAGATGGCTGAAAATCGGTTGTTTGGGATTATTATTACCGTCTGTGTCGGTCTGAAAAAGGCCCATAATGTCTACCACAGACTGGAGGGGATGTAGTTAACCCAGCTGTCGGGATCCCGGCGTTCAGGATCCTAAAGCTGAAATTCTGACAGACGGGAATGCCGACAGCACTCGCCACAGGTTTTCCAAC
Organism: Pseudophryne corroboree; assembly: GCF_028390025.1. Classification (NCBI taxonomy): domain Eukaryota; kingdom Metazoa; phylum Chordata; class Amphibia; order Anura; family Myobatrachidae; genus Pseudophryne; species Pseudophryne corroboree. The sequence continues at coordinate 182,817,540 of NC_086445.1, forward strand.
TCGTGGGTGTCCACAAGACCCACAGAGTGGGGATAAAACCTGTGGTATGTGCAGTAAGCCACCAAGCCCGCAAGCGGACTCTTTGCGCTCTCATCGCTGCCGGTATTCTGGCTGCCGGGATTCCGCTCTTGGTATATTGACAGCCAGCATCCTGTCCGACGGGATATCAGAAGAAAAAGTTCAAGAAACTGAAAGCTATCCACTTGACTTCAAGTTCCAGAACTTGTCTTCAGTCCATCCAGCAGCAGCTGAGATAACACTGAGTAGTAGCCAGATATAGCACTTATAATTAGATGTATTTTAATTAGAAAAACTAAAAACTCAAGTTGTGCTTTTTTTGGGAATGGTTTGGGCTTGTTTTGGGCTTATTTTTTAGTCATCAGTTGCTTGTTTTTCATTTCATAGTTGGCAACACTGGTTGGGAGGTATGCTGTGGTATAGTGAGTAATAAATAGTATGCAGTCCAAAACGTAAGAAACCAGAGCTCTATGAGATACAATAGCTTAATAAGTAGTAAAACCCAAGCATGCAGCCAAACATAACATTGGCCTAGGTATTTAGTATGCTAGGTACAGGGGTGTCATACAGGTCAGAAATAAATACATCTGTAGGAACCCAACATGTTAGCAGAGTCCTCCGCCTGGTGACATAGCATATGAGACAGCTAGATTAACAAGTAATTGCTGCCATCTAGTGGCAGCAGATTATAATGCAGATTTATAACTAAAAATGAATTTATTACAATTTTCTAAATTCTCTACGCATCCAGGCATTCCCAAAAGCCCTCCTTATAGCTTGTCATTGACAAAGAAGGTCAGGATTTGCAGATACAGTAGTCACGTGCTGACCTTTATATGGTGAACACAGAGATTATTTGGAGAACAATAAATAAGAGTTTATACAGATTATTTGGAGAACAGTCACTCTGATTCTAATGCCAGATACAGACCCAGGGGTATATTTACTAAGCTCCCGATTTTGACCGATTTGGTGTTTTTTCTTCAAAGTGTCATCTCGGGAATTTACTAAGCACAAATCTCGGCAGTGATGAGGGCATTCGTATTTTTATTACGGCTGTGTAGTAAAAGTACGAATGAATACACCATCGGTCAAACGCGGCTGTTTAGATATAGAACTCGGTCATTTACTAAGCATTCGTATTTGTAATTTCTACCGTGAAAATGGAATTGCGGCCGCAAAAAATTACTTATCGTACAAAAAGCCTAAAAAAAAGTAGACCTGCTTTTGAGAAGCGTGTTTACATGTGTTGTCAATTCTACATTAGTCACACCTGACTTTTTGGACCTTTAAAAGGGGCCCCAACACATTTTTCAACACTCTCAATCTGAAATGGCTGCTACTGTGTGTAGTACTGCTGTCTTGTTTGCTGGGGGATACCTGACACTGCTCCATGAGGCTACAATAAACCCAGGCCAAGAAAATCAACAGGGTCAGCAGGTTGTACATGTTCCGCGTAGGCTGGCCATGGCTTGTTTTTTTAGTGGGCGTTTAAACGATAAAAAAATTGCTGATGACCATGTTATACAGATGAGCAGACTAAATGTAAATAATATTTTCACTCTGTATGACCTTGTCAAACTGAACCTAGACCCTGAAACAGTACGCTCTCGCTCTGTCTCAGGCCTGCACAAACTCCTGCCTGTGTTGCACTTTCTGGCTACTGGCAGCTTCCAGGCTGTGACTGCCGATGTAATTAGTATCTCACAGGTTACCTTTTTAAAATATGTAATTCAGGTGAGTTAACACATACATACACGTCTACGTCTAAGTGTTGCTTCTGTAATGTAATAGAACACAGTATTGTATTGCTTACAGGTCATGACACTCACTTTTAATTTTGGAATGGCCACTCAGGTTTTGGATGGCTACATAGATGCCTCTCTCTGCTTCCCTACCCAGGAGTCGCAGTGGCATGCAGTCAGGGTAGCTTTATGTGATCTTGCGGCCATGGCCAATGTGCTGGGTGTCATAGATTAGACATACGTTGAGCTGAGGACACCTAGGGGTAGGCAATATATTTATAGCAATACACATCTGGCCCTAGACACTAATGTGGAGGTTGTTTGTGTTGCGAATTAAGCATTACACATATTCTGTGTTAACAATTTAATTTTTTTAACACACCAATTTAGGCACAACAAAAACTGAAAAAAATTAAATGACCACCATATTCTGGCCATGCATTATTATCTTTTTTTTTTTTTTGGGTGCTGGGTGTGGAGGATTGTGCAGGCTCGTTGGCGCGGCTTCGACTTGAGCGTCGAACTGGGGATTGAACTGGGGTGTGGCTTGGTGTTGTTGTCCCCGAGCTCGATGTCACATGGTGTGATGCCAACACACTTAGGCTTTGGCTAAGATTGTTCAAACTTGCTGTGAGCTGCGTATTTGCGGCAGTGTTGTTTGCGATCATTCTTGAGAGATTATCATTGATCATTTGATTATGTTGGATGATCTGGATGAGTGTTTGTTGCTGGCGCTGCTGTTCATCCAAGATGCGTTGGAGGTTTGACTGCATTTGGGTGTTGTCTGCCCTCATCTGCTCCATGGAGTTTGCGATTCTGCCCACCTGCACTATAAGTCTGCCTGAGTTGCGACTCAGTCTAGGCAAATGATGGAGCAGACTTGACAGGTATTGGCTGTGGGTGGTGAGGCACGCGTAGTGTTGTGCCTGTTGTGACGACCAACGGCTCCAAAACTCAGGGCCCATTTGTGTGTGGCCTTGTGTTGTGCTCAATTGGGGGCTTTGGGATGTTTGGGGTGGTTGGGGTATGTCCTGAGGCATGTTTGGCTGTGTCGGATCGATGGGCTGCAGGTGGAGTGTGAAGGTCTCCTGGTCACGGTCCTGCTGGACATCCTCGGTGATGATGCCTGGGTCTGTATGGGGTTGAAGACAGCCACTATTTAGTACATATGTAGCATTGGTCTTACAATAGCTTTACGTCAGCATGCATTACTTCTTAATATTAATGTAATAGCTAAATAGATTGTGGCCTAAACTTAACTATGTTGGTCACCTTTTATTAAAAATATGTGGCTTCTAATGTTCACTACTCAGTTGTTAAAAGTTTGTGGGAATAGTTGGATTCAGAGCCATAATTACTGTTTAAACACGAAGAACTCTAACAAATACAAAGTACTACATTTACATATTGGGTATGAAGCTTCTTTTGGAACAACACACACAATACAATAAATGTGTTGACCAATACACTCATACATTGTTCAAGGCAGTCAGTGGTCTGGCCAAAACGTTAACTAATATAGTGGTCTAAAATGTACACATTAACAATGGGTGAAAAAGTTTTAAGGTGCCCAATGTTTAGAAGTGGTGTTTTTGGCCAAGCAAAACAATTGGATGAGACTTAACATTTATGGGTTTTTTTTAGGCCAAAAAATCATTTTCAAAAATGTGTTGATATGGCCAACATCACATATGACAATTAACCGTCTAAAAATACCTTAACACCATCTGCTTGTTGTTGTTTATTATTGCAAGTATGACTTGTCATTTGTTTTTTTGTTTTTTCATTACTAACAGTGGTGCAGATGTATAAACCTGGAGAAGGCATAAGGAAGTGAAAAACCAGTGATATGTGCAAGGTGATAAAGGCACAAGGCAAACAGCTCCAATATGTACATTAACAGTTGTGTTTATTTTGTACTGCTGCCTTTATCATCTTGCACATATCAGTGTTTTTTCACTTCCTTATGCCTTCTCCAGGTTAATAAAACTACCTGTTATGCACACCAGTGCCTGCAGGAAAGTACTGGTGTCAGGACTGTTATGCACTCCAGTGCCTGCAGGAATGTACTGGTGTTTGAACTGTTATGCAAAACAAATGGACTTACAGACAGACTGGGGAATATGACATAACGTACACAGAAGGTGATAGGGTAACAAAATACACACAAAGTGAACAGAGAAGCCCAGAGGCTAAGGAACTGGGTATCTCCCTTGTATTAGAACTGCTCAGATGAGAAAAGCAAGATGTTGTGTTTTAATACGTAGAGAACCCGAAATGCTGTTGCTAAGGGCAACAGCAAAACCCTAAAGGGTTACCAACGGGTGTGGCAGTAAACTCCTTGGTCAGAGATGGAATGATAGACACAAGGAGAGTCTCCACAATCCTAATTCTCACTTGCAGTGCACAGGTTCAGCTTACTGCCACTAAACTGACCCCTGACACCTAGCAAAGTGAGACAGGATTAGACAGGCAAGTCTTAGAATACCGCCGCAAACTTGCTAAGTTCACAGAGTAGTAACAGAACCCCAGCAAGCTAAACGACTGACTCCAGTCTTACTGCTAGGTCTGGATTGGCAGAGTGTAATACCAAATCCCCAGGCCTATTTGCAGTAAGCAACAAACAAATACAAAGCTACACAGTACTGGCTAACTTTCAGAAACTGACTAACCAACAAAGATTCAGCAGCATCTGCTTACCCTGAGAAGAGGCCTTATAAAGCAGGTGCTGTCCACGCCCCACTCAGACCTCACAGACTGTGAGCACAAAAACCAGCACCGGATCCCCTGCCATGCACAGAGCCTATAACCACTGCACAGCAAAAGACCCGAACCGGAGTATCAGCTGCGCTCAGGTCACTCCGCTAGCACTTGTCTCCCGGTTGCCATGACGACGTGGCAGCACAGGGCAGGAGACCCTAACAGTACCCCCCCTCTGACGAGGGGTCAAAGAACCCCTACCACCGGGTTTATCGGGGAACTGCGAGAAGAAAGAGCGTATCAGTCTGGGGGCATGAAGATCACAACTGCGCACCCACGACCGCTCCTCCGGGCCATACCCCTTCCAGTGCACCAAAAATGACAGCCGACACCGAACCACCTTGGAGTCAAGAATCCTTTCAACAACAAACTCCCTCTGGCCACGTATCAGAAGAGGGGAAGGTCTTCCACTGGAAGAAGGATTACTAATCGCCCGTTTTAAAAGGGAACAATGAAATGTTTTATTGATACCCAAAGAACGGGGCAGATCTAACTGAAATGCCACCGGATTGATAACCCTGGTGATCTTATAAGGGCCGATGAACCGGGGGCCTAACTTATGAGATGGCTGTCTCAACTTCAAATTCTTGGTAGACAACCAGACGAAGTCTCCTAATTTGAAGCTGCAGGGTCTTTTCCGCTTATCAAAAACCCTTTTGGTCACTAATGACACAGACACAAGGGCTTTCTTCACTTTCCGCCAAATACTTCTAAGGACCGAAACCACAGAGGAACCACCAGGCGTGGAGTCCAGGGGGTCAAAAGAATTGGCCTTAGGATGATGCCCATACACACAAAGTAAGGGAGAGATCCCTGTAGCAGAGTGAGCCGCGTTGTTATAGGCAAACTCCGCCATGGACAGATGAGCAACCCAGTCAGTCTGACACTTGGAGACATAACACCTGAGGAACTGCTCCAAGGACTGGTTCACCCTTTCAGTCTGCCCATTAGACTGCGGATGGTAGCCCGACGACAAGCTGACAGAAATCTGGAGATCGGAACAAAATGCCCTCCAGAATTTGGCCACAAACTGGGATTCGCGGTCAGAGACCACATCAAGTGGCAACCCGTGGAGACGCACAACATGCAGCATAAATAATTCAGACAGGCGTCTGGCCGATGGCAGCCCAACCAGTGGAACGAAGTGCGCCATCTTCGAAAACCTGTCAACGACAACCCAGATGGCTGTCATCCCCGAGGATTTGGGCAAGTCCACCACAAAATCCATTGAAATGTGGGTCCATGGCTTAGATGGGATAGAGAGTGGATGTAATGGGCCAACAGGAACCCCTCTAGGAGTCTTATTTCGGGCACAGATGTCACATGCCCGAACCCACTGATCCACATCCTTAGCCACCGAGGGCCACCACACCGCCCTAGATAGCAACTCCCGAGTTCTGGCAATACCCGGGTGACCTGCAGACTTCTTGGCATGGAATTCCAGGAACACTCGCTGTCTTAACCTAGGAGGCACAAACAAAAGACCTACCGGAAGGTCTGGAGGAGCCTGCTCCTGTGCTCTAAGGACTAATGATAAGAGGTCCTGGGTAATGCCCACTTTAATACATGATGGGGAAACAATGGGCAACGGCTCCTCGGTGGTCTCCTGGATTGGAGCAAAACTCCGCGAGAGCGCATCAGCCTTGATGTTTTTTGACCCAGGGCGATATGTTATCAAAAAATTAAAGCGAGCAAAAAACAAAGCCCATCGTGCCTGCCTGGCATTGAGACGCTTCGCTGACTCTAAATATGCCAGATTCTTATGGTCAGTGAGAATTGAGACCACAAACTTAGCCCCCTCAAGCCAGTGTCTCCACTCCTCGAGTGCATCCTTAATAGCCAACAATTCCCGGTTACCCACGTCATAATTCATCTCGGCAGGCGAAAATTTACGGGAAAAGTAAGCACAGGGATGAAGGCGATTATCAGACACTCCCATCTGAGAAAGCACTGCCCCAATACCCATCTCAGAGGCATCCACCTCCACCACAAAAGGACGCTCTGGATCTGGGTGTCGCAGCACCTTGGCCGAAACAAATGCCCTTTTGAGACGGGCAAAAGCCGCTTTAGCCTCACAAGACCAGTGAGCAACATCCGCCCCTTTCTTAGTGAGTGCCACCAAGGGCGCCACTATAGACGAAAAGCCAGCGATAAATCGTCTATAAAAATTCGCAAAGCCCAGGAAACGCTGAAGCGCCTTCAAACTAGTGGGCTGCACCCAATCCAGGACTGCCTGTACCTTGGAACCCTCCATTTGGAAACCTTCTGGGGAGATAATATATCCTAGAAATGCGATTTGCTGAACTTCAAATTCGCACTTCTCCAGCTTCGCCCCAAGCCGGTGGTCTCTGAGTTTCTGGAGGACTAAGCGTACATGCTTCCGATGTTCCTCCAGGGAATGGGAGAAGATTAGGATGTCATCTAAGTATACAACTAAGAATCTATCCAAATATTCCCTGAGCACATCATTCATGAAATCCTGGAAGACTGCCGGGGCATTACAGAGCCCAAAAGGCATCACCAAATATTCATAATGCCCTGAGTGGGTATTAAAGGCAGTCTTCCATTCATCCCCCTCTCTTATTCGGATTAGATTGTACGCACCGCGTAGGTCAATCTTAGAAAAAATGGTGGCAGTACGAAGCTGGTCAAACAAGACCGAAATGAGAGGCAGTGGGTATGAGTTTTTAATCGTGATACGGTTCAATTCCCTGAAGTCGATGCAGGGTCGCAACGAACCGTCCTTTTTACCCACGAAGAAGAACCCCGACCCAACTGGAGACTGTGAAGGTCTGATAAATCCCTTAGCCAAGTTCTCCTGAATGTACTCTGCCATAGCCTGAGTCTCAGGACGTGACAGGGAGTACAACCTGCTCTTGGGAAGCTTAGCATTTGGCAACAAATCAATGGCACAGTCATAGGGGCGATGGGGAGGTAGTACCTCTGCAACTTTTTTGGAGAACACGTCCGCAAAATCTGCATAACACCCTGGCAATCCTGGCAAACTTAGCTGCGAGAGCCTGACTGGAAGGCTCAAGCAACTCCTGAAACAATCAGTACCCCAACTAAGAATCTCCCCAGAGACCCAGTCAAATTGAGGATTGTGGGCCCTTAACCAGGGTAACCCCAACACCAATGGGGCAAAAGTACAGACAGTCACATAAAAGGACAATTTTTCAGAGTGTGTGGCTCCAATAAACAAAGAAATCTGGCTAGTGCAAGAGGTAATTTTACCTTGGGATAATGGTTCCCCGTTTAACCCACAAATCTCAATTTCCGATGCCAAGGGTACTAAGGGAACAGAGTGTTTCAGGGCGAAATGGCGGTCCATAAAAACCCCGTCGGCCCCACTGTCCACAAAGGCCTCAGTCTTGACAGTTTGACCGAGGATCTTCAAGGTCACCGGAATGATAAAAGTCTTCTTGGGAAATTCTGACTTCTGGCCTGACAGGATATTTCCCATCACCCTCAGGCCCTGAAGTTTTCCGGCTTTTCTGGGCATGATACTACCACATGACCTTTATTCCCACAGTACAAACACAACCCCTGCTGTCTCCTCCGCGTCTTCTCACGCGAGGAGAGGCAGGTAGCCCCAATCTGCATAGGCTCCTCGGAAAATTCCTCAGAGTCTGAGGATCCCTTGGGAAGGAAGGAAATCTCAGTCTCCCTTTCAAGCCTACGCTCTCTCAGCCGTCTATCCACCCGGATGGATAACTGCATGAGCTGATCCAAGCTATCAGGCAAGGGATATTGTACCAGTTGGTCCTTTATCTGGTTAGAAAGACCTCTTTGGTACTGGTGTCTCAGGGCTGGGTCATTCCACTGGGTATCATGGGCCAACCTCCGAAACTCCGTACAGTAAACCTCAACTGGCCTTCGCCCTTGCTTAAGGATCGAAATCTGAGCCTCGGCTGAGGCCGTCTGTCAGTAGCTATTGAGCATGTGGACATTTGTGACAAATGCTGGTGTCCTGTAGAGGAGGGGTCTGTTGGCATAGAAAGAGGCAAATGTGGCTCAGATGGCACATCTGTAAATGATAAACTTTCTTCTGTTATATTAAAATAGAAATGTTCGCCCCGGAATACATACCTCTTACCAGCGGATCCCGACAGCGGGGTACTGGCCATCAGTATGCCGGCAGCGGGGTGAGCGCTAGAAAGCCCCTTGTGGGCTTGCAGCACTCGCCACGCTGCGGACACGGTGGCTCGCTGCTCTCACCACAGGATCTATTCTCCCTCTATGGGTGTCGTGTGCACCCACAGAGGGAGAAAAGCCTGTGGCGCCGGTATTCCTACAGGCGGTCTCGTGATTGCCTCCCATTTGGTTCAATAAATCTTCCGTACTTTTCAGAGTGGCCCACTCAAAATTATGGTGTAGTGCTGGGGGGTGCAAGGGGTGTGGAGGGGGTGAGTGGGGAGGGGAATGCATATGCACCTAGGCCCATCACTCTCTAGTTCCGCCACTGGGTCAGGGACAGATTGGGGAAGTATAATAATAATAATAATAATAATAATAATTTTATTTATATAGCGCTCTTTCTCCAATAGGACTCAAGGCGCTCAACAGATACATAGCATACTATAGTACAGAAAATAATGAAGTACATTTTCATAAAATACAGAAGCATGAAGATACTAAAAGGGACATTATGGAAATGCTTGAGTAAACAGAAAAGTCTTGAGTCTACTTTTGAAGGATTCTATAGTTGGGGCCTCTCGCACTGTGCGGGGAAGTGAGTTCCATAGAGTCGGAGCCGCATGACTAAAAGCTCGACCCCCAGATGAATTACGGTAGATTCTAGGTACTGCTAAAAGTCCTTCATCTGCAGATCGCAGTAATCGAGTGGGGCAGTATGGGGTCAGAAGATGCTTCAGGTACCATGGGCCCTGGTCATGTAATGCTTTGAAACTCAGTAAACCAATCTTGAAGATGATTCGCCATCTTACAGGCAGCCAGTGAAGGGAGTAGAGGATGGGTGTTATGTGGCTAGAACGGGGCTGGTTGGTTAACAGCCTGGCAGCTGTGTTTTGCACCAGTTGTAAGCGGTGCAATTCTTTTGCTGGGAGACCAAGGTAGAGGGCATTACAGTAGTCTAATCGAGCTGATACAAATTCATGTATGACTTTTGGCAGATCATCTGAGGGAATTAAGTGCTTGATTCTGGTTATGTTCCTCAGGTGAAAGAATGAGGATCTGATGTTTAAGTGTCAAGCCACCATCCAGGACAACACCAAGATTCCGCACACAATCACTGGTCTTTAATTCTGAATCCCCGAGTGTAAGTCCAGTTGGTTGGCTATGCTGCGGTCTTGTCCTTTGATGTTGCAGTCGTATCATAAGGACCTCTGTTTTATCCGGGTTCAGTCGCAGCCAACTGGCGCTCATCCACTCCTGTAGCTCAGCTAGACAGCTATTTAGGGTTGCTATTGGGTTATCAGTAGAGATGAGCGCCTGAAATTTTTCGGGTTTTGTGTTTTGGTTTTGGGTTCGGTTCCGCGGCCGTGTTTTGGGTTCGAACGCGTTTTGGCAAAACCTCACCGAATTTTTTTTGTCGGATTCGGGTGTGTTTTGGATTCGGGTGTTTTTTTCAAAAAACACTAAAAAACAGCTTAAATCATAGAATTTGGGGGTCATTTTGATCCCAAAGTATTATTAACCTCAAAAACCATAATTTACACTCATTTTCAGTCTATTCTGAATACCTCACACCTCACAATATTATTTTTAGTCCTAAAATTTGCACCGAGGTCGCTGTGTGAGTAAGATAAGCGACCCTAGTGGCCGACACAAACACCGGGCCCATCTAGGAGTGGCACTGCAGTGTCACGCAGGATGTCCCTTCCAAAAAACCCTCCCCAAACAGCACATGACGCAAAGAAAAAAAGAGGCGCAATGAGGTAGCTGTGTGAGTAAGATTAGCGACCCTAGTGGCCGACACAAACACCGGGCCCATCTAGGAGTGGCACTGCAGTGTCACGCAGGATGGCCCTTCCAAAAAACCCTCCCCAAACAGCACATGACGCAAAGAAAAAAAGAGGCGCAATGAGGTAGCTGTGTGAGTAAGATTAGCGACCCTAGTGGCCGACACAAACACCGGGCCCATCTAGGAGTGGCACTGCAGTGTCACGCAGGATGTCCCTTCCAAAAAACCCTCCCCAAACAGCACATGACGCAAAGAAAAAAAGAGGCGCAATGAGGTAGCTGTGTGAGTAAGATTAGCGACCCTAGTGGCCGACACAAACACCGGGCCCATCTAGGAGTGGCACTGCAGTGTCACGCAGGATGTCCCTTCCAAAAAACCCTCCCCAAACAGCACATGACGCAAAGAAAAAAAGAGGCGCAATGAGGTAGCTGACTGTGTGAGTAAGATTAGCGACCCTAGTGGCCGACACAAACACCGGGCCCATCTAGGAGTGGCACTGCAGTGTCACGCAGGATGTCCCTTCCAAAAAACCCTCCCCAATCAGCACATGATGCAAAGAAAAAGAAAAGAAAAAAGAGGTGCAAGATGGAATTGTCCTTGGGCCCTCCCACCCACCCTTATGTTGTATAAACAAAACAGGACATGCACACTTTAACCAACCCATCATTTCAGTGACAGGGTCTGCCACACGACTGTGACTGATATGACGGGTTGGTTTGGACCCCCCCCAAAAAAGAAGCAATTAATCTCTCCTTGCACAAACTGGCTCTACAGAGGCAAGATGTCCACCTCATCTTCACCCTCCGATATATCACCGTGTACATCCCCCTCCTCACAGATTATCAATTCGTCCCCACTGGAATCCACCATCTCAGCTCCCTGTGTACTTTGTGGAGGCAATTGCTGCTGGTCAATGTCTCCGCGGAGGAATTGATTATAATTCATTTTAATGAACATCATCTTCTCCACATTTTCTGGATGTAACCTCGTACGCCGATTGCTGACAAGGTGAGCGGCGGCACTAAACACTCTTTCGGAGTACACACTTGTGGGAGGGCAACTTAGGTAGAATAAAGCCAGTTTGTGCAAGGGCCTCCAAATTGCCTCTTTTTCCTGCCAGTATAAGTACGGACTGTGTGACGTGCCTACTTGGATGCGGTCACTCATATAATCCTCCACCATTCTATCAATGTTGAGAGAATCATATGCAGTGACAGTAGACGACATGTCCGTAATCGTTGTCAGGTCCTTCAGTCTGGACCAGATGTCAGCATCAGCAGTCGCTCCAGACTGCCCTGCATCACCGCCAGCGGGTGGGCTCGGAATTCTGAGCCTTTTCCTCGCACCCCCAGTTGCGGGAGAATGTGAAGGAGGAGATGTTGACAGGTCGCGTTCCGCTTGACTTGACAATTTTGTCACCAGCAGGTCTTTCAACCCCAGCAGACTTGTGTCTGCCGGAAAGAGAGATCCAAGGTAGGCTTTAAATCTAGGATCGAGCACGGTGGCCAAAATGTAGTGCTCTGATTTCAACAGATTGACCACCCGTGAATCCTTGTTAAGCGAATTAAGGGCTGCATCCACAAGTCCCACATGCCTAGCGGAATCGCTCCCTTTTAGCTCCTTCTTCAATGCCTCCAGCTTCTTCTGCAAAAGCCTGATGAGGGGAATGACCTGACTCAGGCTGGCAGTGTCTGAACTGACTTCACGTGTGGCAAGTTCAAAGGGCATCAGAACCTTGCACAACGTTGAAATCATTCTCCACTGCACTTGAGACAGGTGCATTCCACCTCCTATATCGTGCTCAATTGTATAGGCTTGAATGGCCTTTTGCTGCTCCTCCAACCTCTGAAGCATATAGAGGGTTGAATTCCACCTCGTTACCACTTCTTGCTTCAGATGATGGCAGGGCAGGTTCAGTAGTTTTTGGTGGTGCTCCAGTCTTCTGTACGTGGTGCCTGTACGCCGAAAGTGTCCCGCAATTCTTCTGGCCACCGACAGCATCTCTTGCACGCCCCTGTCGTTTTTTAAAAAATTCTGCACCACCAAATTCAAGGTATGTGCAAAACATGGGACGTGCTGGAATTTGCCCATATTTAATGCACACACAATATTGCTGGCGTTGTCCGATGCCACAAATCCACAGGAGAGTCCAATTGGGGTAAGCCATTCCGCGATGATCTTCCTCAGTTGCCGTAAGAGGTTTTCAGCTGTGTGCGTATTCTGGAAAGCGGTGATACAAAGCGTAGCCTGCCTAGGAAAGAGTTGGCGTTTGCGAGATGCTGCTACTGGTGCCGCCGCTGCTGTTCTTGCGGCGGGAGTCCATACATCTACCCAGTGGGCTGTCACAGTCATATAGTCCTGACCCTGCCCTGCTCCACTTGTCCACATGTCCGTGGTTAAGTGGACATTGGGTACAACTGCATTTTTTAGGACACTGGTGAGTCTTTTTCTGACGTCCGTGTACATTCTCGGTATCGCCTGCCTAGAGAAGTGGAACCTAGATGGTATTTGGTAACGGGGGCACACTGCCTCAATAAATTGTCTAGTTCCCTGTGAACTAACGGCGGATACCGGACGCACGTCTAACACCAACATAGTTGTCAAGGCCTCAGTTATCCGCTTTGCAGTAGGATGACTGCTGTGATATTTCATCTTCCTCGCAAAGGACTGTTGAACAGTCAATTGCTTACTGGAAGTAGTACAAGTGGGCTTACGACTTCCCCTCTGGGATGACCATCGACTCCCAGCGGCAACAACAGCAGCGCCAGCAGCAGTAGGCGTTACACGCAAGGATGCATCGGAGGAATCCCAGGCAGGAGAGGACTCGTCAGAATTGCCAGTGACATGGCCTGCAGGACTATTGGCATTCCTGGGGAAGGAGGAAATTGACACTGAGGGAGTTGGTGGGGTGGTTTGCGTGAGCTTGGTTACAAGAGGAAGGGATTTACTGGTCAGTGGACTGCTTCCGCTGTCACCCAAAGTTTTTGAACTTGTCACTGACTTATTATGAATGCGCTGCAGGTGACGTATAAGGGAGGATGTTCCGAGGTGGTTAACGTCCTTACCCCTACTTATTACAGCTTGACAAAGGGAACACACGGCTTGACACCTGTTGTCCGCATTTCTGGTGAAATACCTCCACACCGAAGAGCTGATTTTTTTGGTATTTTCACCTGGCATGTCAACGGCCATATTCCTCCCACGGACAACAGGTGTCTCCCCGGGTGCCTGACTTAAACAAACCACCTCACCATCAGAATCCTCCTGGTCAATTTCCTCCCCAGCGCCAGCAACACCCATATCCTCCTCATCCTGGTGTACTTCAACACTGACATCTTCAATCTGACTATCAGGAACTGGACTGCGGGTGCTCCTTCCAGCACTTGCAGGGGGCGTGCAAATGGTGGAAGGCGCATGCTCTTCACGTCCAGTGTTGGGAAGGTCAGGCATCGCAACCGACACAATTGGACTCTCCTTGTGGATTTGGGATTTCGAAGAATGCACAGTTCTTTGCTGTGCTGCTTTTGCCAGCTTGAGTCTTTTCATTTTTCTAGCGAGAGGCTGAGTGCTTCCATCCTCATGTGAAGCTGAACCACTAGCCATGAACATAGGCCAGGGCCTCAGCCGTTCCTTGCCACTCCGTGTGGTAAATGGCATATTGGCAAGTTTACGCTTCTCCTCCGACAATTTTATTTTAGGTTTTGGAGTCCTTTTTTTTCTGATATTTGGTGTTTTGGATTTGACATGCTCTGTACTATGACATTGGGCATCGGCCTTGGCAGACGACGTTGCTGGCATTTCATCGTCTCGGCCATGACTAGTGGCAGCAGCTTCAGCACGAGGTGGAAGTGGATCTTGATCTTTCCCTAATTTTGGAACCTCAACATTTTTGTTCTCCATATTTTAATAGGCACAACTAAAAGGCACCTCAGGTAAACAATGGAGATGGATACTAGTATACAATTATGGACTGCCTGCCGACTGCAGACACAGAGGTAGCCACAGCCGTGAACTACCGTACTGTACTGTGTCTGCAGCTAATATAGACTGGTTGATAAAGAGAAGATGTCTATGTAACTATGTATGTATAAAGAAGACTGAAAAAAATCCACGGTTAGGTGGTATACAATTATGGACGGACTGCCTGCCGAGTGCAGACACAGAGGTAGCCACAGCCGTGAACTACCGTACTGTACTGTGTCTGCAGCTAATATAGACTGGTTGATAAAGAGAAGATGTCTATGTAACTATGTATGTATAAAGAAGAATGAAAAAAAACCACGGTTAGGTGGTATACAATTATGGACGGACTGCCTGCCGAGTGCAGACACAGAGGTAGCCACAGCCGTGAACTACCGTACTGTACTGTGTCTGCAGCTAATATAGACTGGTTGATAAAGAGAAGATGTCTATGTAACTATGTATGTATAAAGAAGAATGAAAAAAATCCACGGTTAGGTGGTATTACAATTATGGACGGACTGCCTGCCGAGTGCAGAGACACAGAGGTAGCCACAGCCGTGAACTACCGTACTGTGTCTGCTGCGACTGGATGATAAATGATATAAAAAATATATATATATCACTACTGCAGCCGGACAGGTATATATTATATAATGACGGACCTGCTGGACACTGTCTGTCAGCAGAATGAGTTTTATTTTTATAGAATAAAAAAAAAAAAAACACACAAGTGAAGTCACACGACGAGTGTTTAACTTTTTCAGGCAATCACAATATAAGTATACTACTAACTATACTGGTGGTCAGTGTGGTCAGGTCACTGGTCAGTCACACTGGCAGTGGCACTCCTGCAGCAAAAGTGTGCACTGTTTAATTTTAATATAATATGTACTCCTGGCTCCTGCTATAACCTATAACTGGCACTGCAGTAGTGCTCCCCAGTCTCCCCCACAATTATAAGCTGTGTGAGCTGAGCAGTCAGACAGATATATAATATATATAGATGATGCAGCACACTAGCCTGAGCCTGAGCAGTGCACACAGATATGGTATGTGACTGACTGAGTCACTGTGTGTATCGCTTTTTTCAGGCAGAGAACGGATATATTAAATAAACTGCACTGTGTGTCTGGTGGTCACTCACTATATAATATATTATGTACTCCTGGCTCCTGCTATAACCTATAACTGGCACTGCAGTAGTGCTCCCCAGTCTCCCCCACAATTATAAGCTGTGTGAGCTGAGCAGTCAGACAGATATATATAATATTATATATAGATAATAGATGATGCAGCACACTGGCCTGAGCCTGAGCAGTGCACACAGATATGGTATGTGACTGACTGAGTCACTGTGTGTATCGCTTTTTTCAGGCAGAGAACGGATATATTAAATAAACTGCACTGTGTGTCTGGTGGTCACTCACTATATAATATATTATGTACTCCTGGCTCCTGCTATAACCTATAACTGGCACTGCAGTAGTGCTCCCCAGTCTCCCCCACAATTATAAGCTGTGTGAGCTGAGCAGTCAGACAGATATATATAATATTATATATAGATAATAGATGATGCAGCACACTGGCCTGAGCCTGAGCAGTGCACACAGATATGGTATGTGACTGACTGAGTCACTGTGTGTATCACTTTTTTCAGGCAGAGAACGGATATATTAAATAAACTGCACTGTGTGTCTGGTGGTCACTCACTATATAATATATTATGTACTCCTGGCTCCTGCTATAACCTATAACTGGCACTGCAGTAGTGCTCCCCAGTCTCCCCCACAATTATAAGCTGTGTGAGCTGAGCAGTCAGACAGATATATATAATATTATATATAGATAATAGATGACGCAGCACACTGGCCTGAGCCTGAGCAGTGCACACAGATATGGTATGTGACTGACTGAGTCACTGTGTGTATCGCTTTTTTCAGGCAGAGAACGGATATATTAAATAAACTGCACTGTGTGTCTGGTGGTCACTCACTATATAATATATTATGTACTCCTGGCTCCTGCTATAACCTATAACTGGCACTGCAGTAGTGCTCCCCAGTCTCCCCCACAATTATAAGCTGTGTGAGCTGAGCAGTCAGACAGATATATATAATATTATATATAGATAATAGATGATGCAGCACACTGGCCTGAGCCTGAGCAGTGCACACAGATATGGTATGTGACTGACTGAGTCACTGTGTGTATCGCTTTTTTCAGGCAGAGAACGGATATATTAAATAAACTGCACTGTGTGTCTGGTGGTCACTCACTATATAATATATTATGTACTCCTGGCTCCTGCTATAACCTATAACTGGCACTGCAGTAGTGCTCCCCGGTCTCCCCCACAATTATAAGCTGTGTGAGCTGAGCAGTCAGACAGATATATATAATATTATATATAGATAATAGATGATGCAGCACACTGGCCTGAGCCTGAGCAGTGCACACAGATATGGTATGTGACTGACTGAGTCACTGTGTGTATCGCTTTTTTCAGGCAGAGAACGGATATATTAAATAAACTGCACTGTGTGTCTGGTGGTCACTCACTATATAATATATTATGTACTCCTGGCTCCTGCTATAACCTATAACTGGCACTGCAGTAGTGCTCCCCAGTCTCCCCCACAATTATAAGCTGTGTGAGCTGAGCAGTCAGACAGATATATATAATATTATATATAGATAATAGATGATGCAGCACACTGGCCTGAGCCTGAGCAGTGCACACAGATATGGTATGTGACTGAGTCACTGTGTGCTGTGTATCGCTTTTTTCAGGCAGAGAACGGATTATAAAGTAAACTGCACTGTCCTCACTAGTAAACTCTCTCCACTCAGTCTCTACACTTCTACAGTAACAGTACTCCTCCTAGTCAGCTCCAGTAAATCTCTCTCAGGGGCAGATTTATTAAGCTCGGTGAAGTGATAAATTGGAAGGTGGTAAAGGACCAGCCAGTCAGCTCCTAACTGTCATTTTTCAAACCCAGCCTGTGACATGGTAGTTAGGATCTGATTGGCTGGTCCTTTATCACCTTCCACTTTATCACTTCCCCGAGCTTAATAAATCTGCCCCTGTGTCTCTTATAATCTAAATGGAGAGGACGCCAGCCACGTCCTCTCCCTATCAATCTCAATGCACGTGTGAAAATGGCGGCGACGCGCGGCTCCTTATATAGAATCCGAGTCTCGCGATAGAATCCGAGCCTCGCGAGAATCCGACAGCGTCATGATGACGTTCGGGCGCGCTCGGGTTAACCGAGCAAGGCGGGAAGATCCGAGTCGCTCGGACCCGTGAAAAAAAACATGAAGTTCTGGCGGGTTCGGATTCAGAGAAACCGAACCCGCTCATCTCTAGTTATCAGTGCCCGGAGCAAAGGACAAGTACAGTTGTGTATCATCTGCATAGCAGTGGTAGACCAGGCCATGGTGCCAGCTTATTTCACCCAAGCAGTGATAGGGTGCAGTGGCAGCTAGCACTCAGGGTTATGCTGTAGCGGACCGTCAGTACTGCCTGGTGGTCGCACCATTATGTTTTTTTTCTCTGGAGTGTATTATATCTACTTTATTATTAGGGAGACATTAGATTAAGCCATAAAAGGCGTTGCTAGACATGCCCCCCTGTGGGTGCACCCCCTAATAAAATTAGCTGTGCATGCCTATGGTGTCCCAGTTCATATTATGCTACATTACAGTGCCACAAGTTCATATTATGCTACATTACAGTGCCCCAAGTTCATATTACGCTACATTACAGTGCCCCCAGTTCATATTACGCTACATTACAGTGCCCCCAGTTCATATTTTGCCACATTTCAGTGCCCCCGGCTCATATTTTGCCACATTACAGGACTACAGTTAATATTATGTAACATTACAGTGCCCCAGTTCATATTATGCTACATTACAGTGCCCCCAATTCATATTTCGCTACATTACAGTGCCCCCAGTTCATATTTTGCCACATTACAGGACTACAGTTAATATTATGTAACATTACAGTGCCCCAGTTCATATTACGCTACATTACAGTGTCCCCAGTTCATATTTTGCCACATTACAGTGCCCCCAGTTCATATTACGCTACATTACAGTGCCCCCAGTTCATATTTCTCTACATTACAGTGCCCCCAGTTCATATTTTGCCACATTACAGGACTACAGTTAATATTTTGTAACATTACAGTGCCTCCACTTCATATTGGGCCACATTATAGTGCCCCATTTAATAGTATGCCACATAATACAATCTTGTTCATGTCACATTAAAGTGCTCCAGTTAATAGTATGTCACATTATAATGCCCTTTTGTTTGTTTAATCTTGTTTTGCATTAAATTAATAAATCACTGCCAAACATCTGGTCTGCAGATTTATCAAATCTTGAAGTGAAATAAAGTGGAGAAAGTTAAAGTACTAAACAACCAGCTTCTAACTGTTGCTTTACAGGCTGTTATAAGCTGATTGGTTGGTACTTTGTCTGTCTCCACATTATCTCTCTACAGTATTTGATAAATAACTCCCCCCCCCCCCAACCCCCCAGCCATGGGTAGATGGGAGGTGTGCTGGTATGCTGTTGTATGTTTGAGATGTAAAAGTAGTAAAAGTTTAGTACCCGTAGGTACCCTTTTTACAGTAATAAACTTTAATTCAGTATTTCTCTTACGTCCTAGAGGATACTGGGGTTCCATTTAGTACCGTGGGGTATAGATGGGTCCCCTAGGAGCCATAGGCACTTTAAGAATTTGATAGTGTGGGCTGGCTCCTCCCTCTATGCCCCTCCTACCAGACTCAGTTTAGAAAATGTGCCCGGAGGAGCCGGTCACGCTTATGGAAGCTCCTGAAGAGTTTTCTGCATTTATTTGATATGTTTGTTATTTTCAGGCAGGGCTGGTTGGCACCAGCCTGTCTGCTTCGTGGGACTTAGGGGGGGAACGGCCCAACCTCTTGAAGGGTTAATGGTCCCATTCCCTGCTGACAGGACACTGAGCTCCTGAGGGAACTATTCGCAAGCCCCACCACGCCGAGTGTACATTCCCGCAGCATGCCGCCACCCCTATCAGATCCAGAAGAAAGAAGAGTGGTGAGTACTAAGCCGGAGTCCCGACTAGCGGGTCGCCGGCCATTATGGCGGCATGAGGGTATGGAGACGCACGGCTTATAACCGGGGTGGAATGCGTCTCCAGACATAGTACACAGCTGTGTCTCAGTACACTGTACACAGTACCCACACTGGCAAAAACAACCTTAAAACGGTTTTCTCTCCATTTTAAGCAACAGATTACCTCAGCCAGTATAAAAAAAGCGGGAAGACCGCGCACCACTGAAGCGGCGGGGCTTCACTATGAGAGGATCCAGCAGCTCACCAGCGCCATTTTTCCTCTGCAGTGGACACAGACGCTGACTGACAGGGACGCGCAGCTCCTAAAGTGTGACTTGTATAGCGGAGTGTTCCTCTTCAACAGGGGGCTCACTGCTGGGTACTAAGGGCAGTGCACCTTCTGAAAATAGCGGGGCTGAACTGGAATGTGTTAATTCCATTAAGGGAATGATCTCAAATATTTCTACAAAGCTATCCCGCAATGAGAAAGAGACGCAATACTTAAGACAGACTGTGAATGAGTTTATGAATAGAGACTCAGTGGGTCATTCCGAGTTGATCGCTCGCTGCCGATTTTCGCAGCGCACCGATCAGGTGAAAAAACTGCAAAACTGCGCATGCACCGCAATGCGCAGGCGCATCGTACGGGTACAAAGAGGATCGGTGCTGGGTGATGGATTTAGCGAAGATTCCATTCGCACAGCTGAACGCAAGGTGATTGACAGAAAGAGGGCGTTTATGGGTGTCAACTGACCGTTTCCTGGGAGTGTTTGGTAAAACACAGGCATGTCCAGGCGTTTGCAGGGCGGTAGTCTGACGTCAATTCCGCCACCAAACAAAAAATTGTATTGCCTGTCCCTAGTGCAGCCTCCCTAAAAGATACGGCTGATCGTAAAATTTAAACTTCACTCAAATCATTGTACACAGCTGCTGGGGTGGCCCGGAGACCCACTATTGCATGTGCGTGGATCACAAAAGCCATTGCTAAATGGTCAGGTAACCTAATTGAGGGGTTAGATTCCTTGTCTAGGGGGGATGTTGTTTTACTCCTGCAGCATATACAGGACTCTGCGAAATTTATGGTGGAAGCCATAAAAGAGATTGGTTTGCTTAATGTATGCACCAACACTATGGCTGTGCCAGCACGCAGGGGCTTGTGGCTACGCCAGTGGACTGCTGATGCGGACTCCAGGAAAGGCTTGGAAGGCCTACCATTCACAGGAGAGGCCTTGTTTGGAGACGAATTGGACAAATGGATCTCCAAAGCTACTGCAAGTAAGTCTACGTATCTTCCTTCTGCAGCTCCCCCTGCCAGGAAAACTTATTCAGCTTCAAATTTACAGTCCTTTCGGACAGCCAAGTTTAAGGGAAAATCATGGGGTGCTTCTACGGCCTCCAGAGGCGCAAGAGGTAAACCATGCAAACCAGCAACTGCAGGTGCTCAGGAACAGAGCTCAGGCACTGCTTCCTCAAAGCCTTCAGCATGACCGTGGACCGCGAGGTCTGGAGGACTGTCAGGTGGGTGCCCGACTAAAATTCTTCAGTCAAATCTGGTCAAGTTCGTGCTGGGATACCTGGGTAATAGATCTTATTTCCCAGGGCTACAGACTGGAGTTCCAAGAGCTCCCACTTCACAGACTCATCAAATCAGGCTTACCAGCTTCACAAGAGGCAAATATAACTTTGCAGCAAGCCATCCAAAAACTGGTACAGGCTTAAGTCATTGTTCCATTTCCACCTCATCTACACAACAAGGGGTGCTATTCCAACTTGTTTGTAGTACCGAAACCAGATGGTTCGGTACGACCAATTCTGAACCTCAAGTCCTTGAATCCGTTCTTAAGAGTGTTCAAGTTCAAGATGGAATCTCTGAGAGCGGTGATCTCAGGTCTGGAGGAAGGGGAATTCCTAGTGTCTCTGGATATCAAAGATGCGTACCTTCACATTCCAATCTGGCTGCCTCATTAGGCTTATCTACGGTTTGCACTGCAGGACTGTCACTAGCAGTTCCAGGCCCTACCATTTGGTCTCTCCACGGCACCAAGGGTGTTCACCAAGGTGATGGCAGAGATGATATACTCCGCAAGCAGGGTGTGAACATAATTCCGTACCTGGACAACCTTCTGATAAAGGCGCCGTCCAGGAAGAGGCTGCTGGACAGCATTGGTCTCTCAACCAAACTTCTCCAGGATCACGGGTGGATTCTGAACCTTCCGAAATCTCATCTAGAGCCAACATGGATGCTCCCATTCCTGGGAATGATACTGGACACGGAGTCGCAAAAAATGTTCCTTCCGTTGGAAAAGGCATTGGTAATCCAGTTGATGGTTCGGGATGTCCTGAAGCCAACCTGGATATCGGTGCATCTATGCATTCGCCTTCTGGGGAAAATGGTGGCCTCTTACGAGGAACTTCAATACGGCTGTTTTCACGCAAGACCCTTCCAGCTCGATCTGTTGGACAAATGGTCCGGATCACATCTTCACATGCACCAGAGGATTCGTCTGTCGCCAAAAGCCAGGATCTCCCTTCTGTGGTGGCTACAGGCCTCTCACCTCGTCGTGGGTCGGACAAGCCTCCGAGGTTGGGGGGGCAGTCACCCAGGGGGTGCAGTTTCAAGGAAGATGGTCAAGTCAGGAAGTCATCCTTCCAATCAACATTCTGGAACTCAGGGCCATATACAACACTCCTTCTGCAGGCCTGTTACCTTCTTCAGAATCAGGCCATTCAAGTCCAGTGACAGCGGGAACGTACATAAACTGACAGGGCGGAACGAAAAGCAGAGCAGCAATGTCAGAGGTGTCAAGAATTCTCCTCTGGGCAGAAAAAAACGCTGTGGTATTGTCAGTGGTCTCCATTCCAGGAGTAGACAACTGGGAAGCAGACTTCCTCAGCAGACACGACCTGCACCCGGGGGGTGGGGCCTTCACCCGGTAGTGTTCAGGTGCTTGACACGTCGGTGGGGATATCCACAAATCGACATGATGGCCTCTCGTCTCAACAAGAAGATCAGGCGGTATTGTTCCAGGTCGAGAGACCCACAGGCAGTGGCGGTAGACGCTCTGACGACTCCATGGGTCTATCAGATGGTGTACGTGTTTCCTCCACTTCCTCTGATCCCAAGAATTCTCAAAAGAATAAAAGGGGAAAAGGTTCAAGCAATACTCATTGATCCGGACTGTCCAAGAAGGGCCTGGTACGCTGACCTTCTGGAGATGCTCCTGGAAGATCCGTGGCCTCTACCTCTTCACGAGGATCTTCTGCAACAGGGCCCGTTCGTCTATCAGGACTTACCGCCACTACGTTTGATGGCATGGAAGTTGAATGGCTAATTCTAGCCAGAACAGGGATCCCTACTAAGGTTATTCCAACTATGATCCAAGCCAGGAAGAGGGTAACGTCTAAACATTACCACCGTATTTGGAAGAAATACTTCTCTTGGTGTGAGAGCAGAATTTATTCTGTGGTGGAATTTCACCTGGGACGTTTCCTGCTTTTTCTGCAGGCAGGGGTGGATGTGGGCCTACGTCTGGGCTCCATAAAAGTCCAGATTTCAGCTTTGTCCATTTTCTTTCAAAAACAATAGGCTTCTCCCCCTGAGGTTTTCTTTATTTAAACTGTTTTTTTTTTTTTTTATTAAAGCAGCAGACAAATCATCACAACAGTACATTTCCAAAAGAAGGGGACAAGATCATCGCATATCATATATGTCGATATAAAACGTTTAAAGCACCCAAAGCATGGAAAAAAGTTGTCTACTTATTTTTCAACATCAAAACATGTAAAAGGGGAACATTCTAACAAAACAGCCTTTCCAAATAGGAAAGGAGAGAAAGAGAGGGAAGAAGAGGAAGAAAGAGAAAGGGAAAGTTATGAAATATAGGGACAAGTGAGAGTGTCTGCATAGAAAGGACGAGTCCTTTGGGAGATAAGGGGGGGAACCTTTTTAATTAGAGATCTGAAACATGCTAGAAAGACACATTATACGTAATGGGAGAAGAACTATGTAGTTATATAAGACCGATACACAGGAGACTCTTTAAAATCATACCAGGGAAACCAGATGGCTGTGAAGTTAATGGTTTTCCCAGATGAGAAGGAGATAAGGTCTTCCATATCTAAAAAGTAATCAATCTTTGTAAACCATAATTTAATCGAGGGCGGTGAGGTGGATCTCCAAAGAGTTGGAATAACCGCTTTTGCAGCATTGCTAAGATGTCTCAATAGGGAGCATTTGTAGGAATGCGCGCCCGCGGAGGTGTGATTGAGGAGCCAAAATCCCGGGTCTTTTGGGACTACAACACTTTTTAATACCTCTGTCCAAAATGGAGTTATAAGAGGGCAGTCCCACCATATGTGCACGAAGCTCCCTGGGGCGTTTCTACATCTCCAGCAAAGATTCGAGAGAGAGGGAAACATTTTACTAAGAACAAGAGGAGTCCTATACCACCTATATATGAGTTTATAGAGAGTCTGTAATGTTGATAAACATAAAGAGCTCACCTGGGCGTTACTAAATACGGAATCCCAATTGATCTATGTAGGTAGCCCTGGCAGTTCCTTCTCCCAGGAAGCCATTAAGGTAGGAGGTTGCGGAAACAAGTCTTCCATGATAAGCGCATAAATTTGTGAGATAGTATGTGTAGGAGAACTAGGAGAGACGCACAGTTTTTCGAACATGGTGAGAGCCCTAGTTATATCAGAAAAGTTCTTGGAAGATGTTATGAAATGATGAACCTGCAGGAACTTCCAAAAATCAGAACTATGTATATTCCAATGAGACTGAATATCTGAAAATGAGCGCACCCTACCCGAGCTCACCAGCTGACCGACCCTGAAAATCCCGGCTTCCGCCCATGGAGCAAAAGCTGTCCCATGGAGACCTGGAACAAATTCGGGATTATGGAGAAAAGAGGTTAAAGGGGACCATTTGGAGGATATATTGCTCTTAGACCTCAGCGTGGCCCATAATTTAAGCGTGGGGGAGACCGTGGGGTGGGTAATCTTCGGAAGGATAGGAAGCCAAGGTACAATTTCGATATAATGTGGGAGGCAACCTTCCTCCAGAAGAACCCATTGTTTGCGATCTTTAGCCCGTGACCATTCCAGAATCCTATTCAAATGTACTGCATGATAGTAGCTAGAAATATGTGGGAGTTGTTGCCCACCTTGATGCTTTCTTCTAAATAAAATGTCATGCTTAAATCTAGGTGTTTTGCATCCCCAAACAAATGCACGAATAAGAGTCTGGATGTCTCGGAACCAAAGTAGGGGGATGTGTTTAGGAAGGGTTTGGAGAAAGAATAATATCCTAGGGAGGGCATTCATTTTGACAGCATTGATCCTGCCAAACTACGATAATCGTAATTTCCTCCATTTCTGGAAGTCTAGGCGAAGCTTCGCCAACAGGGGGCTAAAATTCAGGGAGAATAATTTGGATAAGTCGTTGGACAGTACCACCCCCAAATATTTTAATTTGTGGTCGTGCCAAGTAAAAGGGAAGGAGCGTTTCAGACCCTCTACTACGTCAGGAGAGGTAGTTAAATTCATGGCAATAGATTTGGAATAATTTATCTTACAGTAATAGAGGGCTCCGAACTTCTCAAATTCTACAATCAGGTTTGGTAATGAGGTGACCGGTTTTGAAATTATAGCGAGTAAGTCGTCGGCATATAAAGCCAATTTGTATTCAGTCCCCTTTATCTGCAAACCCAAAATATTTGGATTGGCCCTGATGCTTCGAGCTAATGTTTCCATGCAAAGAACAAAAAGCAACGGGGATAGTGGGCAGCCTTGTCGTGTGCCGTTAGTAATAGAAAAGGAATCAGAAAGGGAGCCATTAATCCTAATTTTGGCGGACGGGGAAGTATAAAGAGGTAGGATTCTTTGAAGACAGGTATTGCCGAGCCCTAGATGTTTCAGTATGACAGAAAGTCCCAGTCCACCCTGTCAAACGCTTTTTCAGCATCGGTCGACAGCATGATTGAGGGGGACGTAAGCTGGCCAGCATAGTGAATCATATTAAGCACTTTAGAGGTGTTAGCTCTGGCTTCACGGCCTAAAACAAATACAGCCTGATCTCCATGAATCAAACCGGGCAATAATAGTTTAAGGTGATTTGCAATCAGTTTGGCAAAAAGTTTTATGTCTATGTTCAATAGCGAAATTGGCCGAAAACTGGAGCAAAGACTGGGATATTTGCCCTCCTTAGGTAAAACTGCAATATGGGCTTCGAGAGATTGCGGGGAATAGGGCGAGTGTTCTGATACAGTGTTAAAGGCTCTCGTGAGAAGAGGGACCAATTTCTCCTTGAAAGCCTTATAATAAGCAATGGTATACCCATCAGGGCCGGGACTTTTGCCGTTGGGAGAAGAGTCAATGACTTTCATAACCTCCTCAGTAGAGAAAGGGGCGTCTAGATCTTCTACCTCTTTTGTGGACAGCGTAGGGAAGTCTAAGGCCTGTAAGTAGTCAGCTATGGCTGTTCGGTGGGACAGCTTAACCGCTCTTCCAGTCGGACCGGAAAGGTTGTACAAGGTGGAATAATATGCCGAAAGGCTCTAGCAATGTGAGGTGTCTCATGTTGGAGCTGACCTTGACTATTTTTAATTGTATGAATAAAAGTGAGTGCACGTTGTTCTCTAAGGGCTTTGGCCAGCAATTTCCCGGGTTTGTTACCCCACTGATAGTATCTGCTACGGCACTTCCGATATGAAAATTTGACTCTATCAGAGAGTAGTTTATTCAGATCGGCCCTGGCAGCTTCAAGATCAGCATAACGTTGTGGGGTTTGGGATTTCTTGTGTAAAAGCTCGAGAGATTGTATCCTAGACAATAAGTCACCCCTGAGTTTCTCCCTATGCCTTTTACGGAAAGAGTCTATCTGGACACAAACCCCTCTAATGACACATTTATGTGCCTCCGAGACCGAGA
Organism: Pseudophryne corroboree; assembly: GCF_028390025.1. NCBI lineage: Eukaryota > Metazoa > Chordata > Amphibia > Anura > Myobatrachidae > Pseudophryne > Pseudophryne corroboree. Next base: position 182,843,991 of record NC_086445.1, read on the forward strand.
ACTTAGAAATGTCATCTAGGTCATTAGTACAGATATAGGAGTCTAAGGCGTTGTCAATTCGAGACCAACAGTCCGCGTCCTGCAAAAAAGTGTTGTTAAAACGCCAGGACCATTGGTGACGTGTACAGGGTGGAAAGCGTAGTGTGAGGTTAACAGGGGCATGGTCTGACCACACAATTTGTCCTATAGAGGCATCAGAAAGAAGATGTAGGTGTCGGTGGCTCAAAAACAAGTAATCAATTCTGGAATATGTCTGATGTGGGTGTGAGAAAAAGGAATAATCTATCTCGGCAGGATGTGTCAGTCTCCATGTGTCAATCAGCTGGTGGTCGAGCAAGGTGCGTCTCACCCCCCTATGCTCCCTCTCCGGCCTGCAAGAAATCTTTTTAGAATTGTCATGAAGGGGATCAAGAGTCCAATTTAAGTCGCCTCCCATCACCACCACCCCCTCTAGGAGAGACTCAGCAATTTCCAAAACCGAGGACAAAAAGGAAGGTTGTTTAGAATTGGGAGCATATACATTCAAAAAAGAAAAGTGTTGGCCGTATATATCGCATTTTACCAGCAACCCCCTACCTTCAGCTAGTCTATGGAAAGTAACATTAAGGATAGGCAGGTGGCGAGCCAATAAAACAGCCACGCCTAATGTCTTACCGGAAGAATTATTAGACAGGAAAACATGAGGATAGTAGTGACATTTCAGAGACGGCAAATGTCCCATCTTAAAAAGCGTTTCCTGAATAAAAGCAACGTCAACTCTCTCAACCTTTTCTCAGGAACATTCAACCCTTTAACATTAAGGGTAGTGGCATGTAAATCATTCACCCCCATTGTTACAGCAGACCTAAGAGCTTCACAATGGTCATCCCTACAACAGACACTTGAGGGGGGAAAGGAAGAACAGCAAGGAAAGGAAATAGAAAGAGAAGGAAATCAGAGAAAGGAGGAAAAGAAGATGCAGTGTGGAAAGCCACGCTGCAAAGTACCACGATATTCAACAAAGATGATAACAATATTAGAAGAAGGACAGCTGCAAAAAGGACAGGAGTGGAATCCTGCCGACTCCCAGCCCAAAGAAACAAGGGATGCAGCATAATGGGGTCCTACGGGGGGCCAAGGACAGCGACCACCCACAATATAGAAGCTAAACAAATATGAAGTATTACCAAGGAGTGCGCATAGGCACAGAGTGAAACGTATAGAAAAAAACCGCAGCTTAAACAAAATCAAAATAACATACCAACGATACCCCATCACTCATCTATGAAACCATTACAACATTACAAAAAAACGATCTCATGTGTGAGCAACACATAGCAACATTTAAGAAAAAAAAAGGAAGAAAAATTCAAATGTGTGACAAGAGTAACAGGAGAATTCACGTCAGCACGGGACGAAACCTCCCCTTCATGGAGGCTCAGAAGAACGTGAACTAGCAGGAGTAGTCCCCCGCGTCCGTGGGGAGCGCACTTGTTGCCACGTGTCGTCTGGAGGAAGCACAACAGGCAAATCCGGCAGGTGGTGAAAAGCTTCCCAGTCAGGCAGCGGCATCGGAGGTATTCCCAAGGTCGTGAAGAAGGCCTGTAAGTCCGAAGGTCTGGAAAGACTCGCAATCTTGCCACCATGAGAAACCTGAAGGGAAAAAGGGAAGCCCCATCTGTATTTCAGTTCAAGTTTCCTAAGGGAATCCGTGAGAGGCTTCAAGGCTCGACGCTGCTGCAAGGTCGACCAGGCGAAATCAGGAAATAACTGAATCTTGTCTCCTTGAAAGTCAATACTGTCCAGCTGACGGGCCGACCTCATTATTTCCTCTTTTTGGACATAATAGTGGAGCCTGCAAATCACATCGCGTGGCCTGTCAGACGACAAGCCGCGAGGGCGGAGGGCTCGGTGTGCTCTATCAAATATAATGTCCTTGTTCGGGTCCAGGACAATAAGTTCTCCAAATATTGTAGTTAAAGCATTCGTCAGGTCAGCCTGTTGAACGCTCTCGGGCAGGCCCCTGACCCTGATATTATTTCGCCAGCCGCGATTATCCATATCTTTAATACGTGATTTGAGAAAAGAGATATCGTCCCTCTGATGAGAAAGCACCTCCCGAAATTTAGTTAGGGAATCCAAGCTAGACGACTCATGGCGTTCCAGAATATCTACACGGGCCGCAATTTGAGACATGTCTTGTCGAAGCGCTGTCACTTCCTGAGTGATGGTGGAAAGCAAGCGAGTCTCCAAGGCCGAAAAATCTTGTTTCGTGGGAAGTGATTTAACATGAGATAGGATCTCGCTAATCTCTGCAGACAAAGAGGAGGACTGTGGAGGCTGCGGATTCCCAGGGGACGACATGTCGTCTACCAGACCGTGCAGAATCGGGGAGGCCGGGACAGTAGAGGAAGCAGCAGGGTTTGAGGTCGGAGTAGTTAAGAGCTGACGTAGGTCCGACGAATGTCGGGTCGCAGGGGATGGGATCGCGTCCGGCTTGGTCTTGGCCTTTCTTTTCTTTATCCCTCTCACCATGAGATCGGTCTCCAAATAAGGCAGTGCAGTATTACACTTTCACATATCCTCGACAATATAAAAACATGTGGATCGTCGTTGTGCAAAAGCCCCCACGCGGCCTTAGAGCGACATCAGGCAGGCAGACACATAGCTAGGGAGCTATACGGCTAATCATAGCGACAGAACATCAGGGCTCGATCCAGTCTAGGTGTAGATACGGGACACCGTGCGCCAGAAAGTATGCGGCCGTAACACCGCTCCCTAGGCTCCGTGGCCCTCCCCGGCCAGAAGGCTTAAGCTGTATATGGATGGCAGCAGCGGGTGATAAATCTGTTATAGCTCCAGTAAGAGCAGGGAGCTAGCTAAAGCAAGTGGGGAACACACAAGGGCAGCAGGCCGTTTGCGGGCAGCAGTGAGGTCACCACCTCTAATGCAGTGCACAGCCCTATGGTCACCCCCCCCCCCCCCTCCCCCCGCTGGAGCACCACAGACTGCAAGCCCGAGGATCGTACTCACGTCTGGGGCCCAGCGGGAGAGAGACAGCAAGGAACAGGCATGCAGCAAAGATGGCCGTCGGGCGTCTGTCGGCCCCGTCTCGTGCGGCGAGTCTTGGGATCCCCGGGTAGCGGAGGTGAGCAGCGGGCAGCAGGGAGCGTCTCTTAGCCGCGGCTGGCGGCAGTATGAAGAACGGAGCTCCTGTAGAGGTCCGCGGCCCGATCTGGAAGGCACTGGAGCTGCCGCCGGTCCGGGAGAAGAAATTGAGGCACCGGCTTGTGTGAGCCCTGTAGGCCGCAACCCGCAAGAGCAGTGAAAACCACTCCCCGATTCCGCGGCACTAACAGGGGCACAGTAGAGGGAACAGGAGGGACAGGGGGGATGCTGAGGGTACTAAGGGAGCCCAGAGAGGGGGTTTGTAGAGATAAAGAAGCCCCGGGTCGCAGGAGCTCTTTCGGTACGTGACTGCCTCCTTCAGCAGCCAGGCCACGCCCCCGGTCCAGACGTTTTTGAAAGGTGTTCTGTGCATCCAACCTCCCTTTGTGCCTCCCACGGCACCTTGGGAGCTCAATTTGGTGCTACAGTTCCTCCAATCGGACTGGTTTGAACCATTACAGGAGGTGGATGTAAAATATCTTACGTGGAAGACTATCACACTGTTGGCCTTGGCTTCAGCAAGACGTGTGTCGGAGCTGGGGGCTTTGTCTCACTAGAGCCCCTATTTAATTTTCCATGAGGACAGAGCTGAACTCAGAACTCGTCAGCAATTTCTTCCGAAAGTGGTGTCTGCATTTCACATCAACCAACCTATTGTGGTTCCAGTTATCACCGACACTTCCACTACTTCAAAGTCTTTGGATGCTGTGAGGGCTTTGAAGGTATATGTAAAGAGGACAGCTCGTCACAGGAAATCCGACTCGCTGTTCGTCCTATATGATCCTAATTGGGTTCTACAAATTCGATACTTTGCCCTCTGAGGACCTTCAGTTTGGTCAATTAGTTCTGCAGGATCCTCAGCACTTTCCCACCCGGTTTGGGAGCTTTGGTACATCCTCATGGTACTAAATGGAACCCCAGTATCCTCTAGGACGTAGGAGAAAATAGGATTTTAATTACCTACCGGTAAATCCTTTTCTCGTAGTCCGTAGAGAATACTAGACGCCCGCCTGGTGCTTCGTTATTCCTGCACTGTTACTTGGTTAAGTATTGTTGGTTCAGCTGTTGCTGTTCCTGTTTAAAGTAGGGTTAGCATAGCTTTCCTCTGTTTTGTGTGTGCTGGTTCGGAATCTTAACACTATCTTTCTCTTACGTCCTAGAGGATGCTGGGGACTCCGTAAGGACCATGGGGTATAGACGGGCTCCGCAGGAGACATGGGCACTATAAAGAACTTTTAGTATGGGTGTGCACTGGCTCCTCCCTCTATGCCCCTCCTCCAGATCTCAGTTAGATCTTGTGCCCAGAGGAGATAGGGTGCATTACAGGGGAGCTATCCCGAGTTTCTCTGAAAAAGAATTTTGTTAGGTTTTTTATTTTCAGGGAGCACTGCTGGCAACAGGCTCCCTGCATCGTGGGACTGAGGAGAGAGAAGCAGACCTACTTAAGTGATAGGCTCTGCTTCTTAGTCTACTGGACACTATTAGCTCCAGAGGGAGTCGGAACGCAGGTCTCACCCTGCAGTTCGTCCCAGAGCCGCGCCGCCGTCCTCCTCGCAGAGCCGGAAGATAGAAGCCGGGTGAGTATAAGAAGAAAAGAAGACTTCAAGGCGGCAGAAGACTTCAGATCTTCACTGAGGTAAGCGCGCAGCGGTAATGCTGCGCGCCATTGCTCCCACACACAACACACAAGGCACTGATGGGTGCAGGGCGCAGGGGGGGCGCCCTGGGCAGCAATAAACCTCTAGGGCTGGCAAACATTCATATATAGGCTACAGAGGCAATATATATCATAACCCCGCCAGTATTGTCAAAATGAATGGGGACCGAAGCCCGCTGGTGAGGGGACGGAGCTTGGTACCTCAGCACGGAAAGCGCCATTTTCTCCACAGCATGGAACTGGCTCCCCGGACTCTCCCCTGCTGAAGACACAGGGCAAAACAGAGGGGGGCACAGTGAGTGTATATAATGTGATTATATATATAATTATATAAAAGCGCTGTTTTATCTGGGAATTCTATTTGCGGTGTCAGTGGCGCTGGGTGTGTGCTGGCATACTCTCTCTCTCTCTGTCTCTCCATAGGGCCTTATTGGGGATCTGTCTCCATATAAATATCCCTGTGTGTGTGGGGTTGTGTCGGTACGTGTGTGTCGGCATGTCTGAAGCGGAAGGCTCATCTAAGGAGGAGGTGGAGCAGATGATTGTGGTGTCTCCGTCGGCAACGCCGACACCTGATTGGTTGGACATGTGGAATGTTTTAAATGCAAATGCAAATTTATTACATAAGAGATTGGACAAAGCAGAGTCCAAGGATTTGACTGTGTCACAGGGCCCTTCAGGGTCTCAAAAACGTCCCCTGTCCCAAATAGTAGACACTGATACCGACACGGATTCTGACTCCAGTGTCGACTATGATAATGCAAGGTTACACCCAAGGGTGGCAAAAAGTATTCATTATTTGATTATTGCAATAAAAGATGTTTTGCATATCACAGATGACTCCTCTGTCCCTGACACGAGGGTACACAGGTTTAAGGTAAAGAAACCTGAGGTAACATTTCCCCCATCTTATGATGAACGCATTATTTGAAAAAGCTTGGGAAACTCCAGACAAAAAACTGCAGATTCCCAAAAGAATTATTATGGCGTATCCTTTCCCATCAAAGGACAGGTTACGGTGGGAATCATCACCCACGGTCGACAAGGCCTTAACACGCTTGTCCAAAAAGGTGGCCCTACCGTCCCCGGACACGGCGACGCTAAAAGGTCCTGCGGATCGCAGGCATGAAACTACCTTAAAGTCAATTTATACACATACGGGGGCTTTTGCTCAGACCGGCAATAGCATCGGCTTGGGTTTGTAGCGCGGTAGCAGCTTGGACACCTTGTCAGCTGATATTGATGCCCTAGATAGGGATACCATTTTATTGACCTTAGGTCACATCAGAGACGCAGTCTTATATATGCTGTGGACCCGCCAATGGACGGGTGATGCCGACTCAAAGAGGCATATGGAAATTTTGCCTTACAAGGGCGAGCTTTTAATTGGGGAAGGTCTCGCGGACCTGGTTTCAACAGCTACCGCGGGTAATTCTACCTTTTTTTGCCTTATGTTCCCCCACAGCAAAAGAAAAAGCCGCAGTATCAGATGCAGTCCTCTCGGTCACATAAGTCCAGAAGAGGTTGGGGCTCTTCATTCCTCGCCAGAGGTAAGGGTAGAGGGAAAAAGAATGCCTGCTACGGCCAGTTCCCAGGAACAGAAGTCCTCCCCGGCTTCTACTAAATCCACCGCATGACGCTGGGGCTCCACTGAGGGAGTCCGCTCCGGTGGGGGCACGCCTTTGACTCTTCAGCCACGTCTGGGTTCAGTCGGATGTGGATCCTTGGGCGATGGTAAGGTTACAAGCTGGAATTCAAAGAAGTGCCTCCCCGCCGATTCTTCAAATCGGCTTTACCAGTGTATCCCCCAGAGAGGGAGATAGTGTGGGCTGCAATTCGAAAGCTGTGTCTACAGCAAGTGATTATTAGGGTTCCCTTAATGCAACAGGGAAAAGGGTACTATTCAACCCTATTTGGGGCAACCGAAACCAGATGGCTCGGTCAGACCCATTCTCAACTTAAATACCCTGAACCTTTACTTAAAAAGGTTCAAGTTCAAGATGGAATCGCTCAGGGCAGTGATCTACAGCCTGCAAGTGGGGGATATTATGGTGTCACTAGACATAAAGGATGCATACCTTCATGTCCCCATTTATCCTCCTCATCAAGCGTACCTGAGATTCGCTGTACAGGCCTGTCATTTCCAATTTCAGATGTTGCTGTTTGGGCTTTCCACGGCCCCAAGGGTTTTCACCAAGGTAATGGCGGAAGTGATGGTACTCCTGCGCAGGCAAGGAGTCACAAGTAACCCGTACTTGGACGATCTCCTGATAAAAGCGAGATCAAAGGAACAGTTGCAGAAAAGCGTGTCGTTCTCCCTGAGAGTGCTGCAGCAACATGGCTGGATTCTAAATCTACCAAAGTCACAGTTGGTTTCAACAACTCGGCTTTTTTTCTTAGGCATGATTCTGGACACAGAACAGAAAAGGGTTTTTCTCCCAATGGAAAAAGCCCAGGAACTCCAGAACAGGGTCAGAGACCTGTTAAAACAAAAAAAAAAAGAGTGTCAGTCCATCAATGCACTCGAGTACTGGAGAAAATGGTGGCGACCTACGAGGGCATCCCCTTCGGCAGGTTTCAGGCGAGGACTTTTCAGTGGGACCTTCTGGACAAGTGGTCCGGGTCTCACCTTCCAATACATCAAAAGATAACCCTGTCCCCCAGGGCCAGGGTGTCTATCCTGTGGTGGCTGCAGAGTGCTCATCTTCTAGAAGGTCGCAGGTTCGGCATTCAGGACTGGGTCCTGGTGACCACGGACGCAAGCCTCCGAGGATGGGGAGCAGTCACACAAGGAAGGAATTTTCAGGGACGGTGGTCAAGCCAGGAGGCTTGCCTACACATCTACATACTGGAATTAAGGGCCGTTTACAACGGCCTACGACAAGCGGAGAATCTTCTTCACGACCGACCGGTTCTGATTCAATCTGACAACATCACAGCTGTGGCTCTTGTAAACCGCCAAGGCGGTACAAAGAGCAGAGTGGCAATGGCGGAAGCCACCAGGATTCTGCGGTGGGCAGAAAATCACGTAAGCGCTCTGTCAGCGATATTAATTCCGGGAGTGGACAACTGGGAAGCAGTCTTCCTCAGCAGACACGATCTCCATCCAGGAGAGTGGGGACTTCATCAAGAAGTCTTTGCAGAGATAACAAGTCATTGGGAGCTTCCTCAAATAGTCATGATGGCATCACGCCTCAACAAGAAGCTTTGGAGGTATTGCGCCAGGTCAAGGGACCCTCAGGCAGTAGCGGTGGACGCCCTGGTGACACCATGGGTGTTTCAGTCGGTCTATGTGTTCCCTCCTCTGCCTCTCATCTCCAAAATATTGAGAATCATAAGGCGAACAAGAGTGCAGACAATACTCATTGTTCCAGATTGGCCTCAAAGGGCCTGGTATTCAGATCTTCAGGGGATGCTCACAGAAGATCCGTGGCCTCTTCCTCTCAGAGAGGACCTGTTGCAGCAGGGGCCCTGCGTGTTCCAAGACTTACCGCGGTTACGTTTGACGGCATGGCGGTTGAACACCGAATCCTAGCGGAGAAGGATATTCCGGAAGAAGTCATCCCTACTCTGATAAAGGCTAGGAAGGAAGTGACGGCGAAACATTATCACCGTATCTGGAGAAAGTTTGTATCTTGGTGTGAAGCCAGGAATGCTCCTACGGAAGGTTTCCACTTGGGCCGTTTTCTCCACTTTCTACAGACAGGAGTGGATATGGGCCTAAAGTTAGGCTCCATTAAGGTACAGATTTCGGCCCTGTCTATATTCTTCCAGAAGGAATTGGCTTCTCTCCCAGAAGTCCAAACTTTTGTAAGGGGAGTGCTACATATCCAGCCTCCTTTTGTTCCCCGGTGGCACCATGGGACCTTAACGTAGTGTTACAGTTCCGTAAATCGCACTGGTTTGAGCCTTTTTAAACAGTTGAATTGAAATTTCTCACTTGGAAAGTGGTCACGTTATTGGCCTTGGCATCTGCAAGGCGGGTGTCCAAATTGGCGGCTTTGTCTCACAAGAGCCCCTATCTGATTTTCCAGGTGGATAGAGCGGAATGGAGGACTCGCCCTCAATTTCTACCTAAGGTGGTTTCGTCTTTTCGCATGAACCAACCTATTGTGGTGCCTGTGGCTACGGGGGACTTGGAGGACTCCAAGTCCCTGGATGTAGTCAGGGCCTTAAATATTTATGTAGCCAGGACGACTAGGGTTAGGAAAACAGAGGCGCTGTTTGTCCTGTATGCAGCCAACAAGGTTGGCGCTCCTGCTTCTAAGCAGACTATTGCTCTCTGGATCTGTAACTAGATTCAGCAGGTTCATTCTACGGCTGGATTGCCGTTACCTAATTCGGTAAAGGCCCATTCCACTAGGAAGGTGGGCTCTTCTTGGGCGGCTGCCCGAGGCGTCTCGGCATTACAGCTTTGCCGAGCAGCTACTTGGTCGGGTTCAAACACTTTTGCAAAATTCTACAAGTTTGATACCCTGGCTGATGAGGACCTTGCGTTTGCTCAGTCGGTGCTGCAGAGTCATCCGCACTCTCCGGATGGGAGCTTTGGTATAAACCCCATGGTCCTTACGGAGTCCCCAGCATCCTCTAGGACGTAAGAGAAAATAAGATTTTAAACCTACCGGTAAATCTTTTTCTCCTAGTCCGTAGAGGATGCTGGGCGCCCGTCCCAGTGCGGACTAAATCTGCATGACTTGTATATAGTTGTTGCTTACATAAGGGTTATGTTACAGTTGGAATCGGTCTTTGACTGATACTGTTTTTTGTTCATACTGTTAACTGGTTGCGTATATTCCAGGTTATATGGTATGATTGGTGTGGGTTGGTATGAATCTTGCCCTTAGATTAACAAAATCCTTTCCTCATATTGTCCATCTCCTCTGGGCACAGTTCTCTAACTGAGGTCTGGAGGAGGGGCATAGAGGGAGGAGCCAGTGCACACCCATACTAAAAGTTCTTTATAGTGCCCATGTCTCCTGCGGAGCCCGTCTATACCCCATGGTCCTTACGGAGTCCCCAGCATCCTCTACGGTCTAGGAGAAAAAGATTTACCGGTAGGTTTAAAATCTTATTTTATCTATCCTTCTCTCCAAGTATGTCCGTCTCCTCGGCTAGTTTCCTAGACTGAGTCTGGTAGGAGGGGCATAGAGGGAGGAGCCAGCCCATACTATCAAATTCTTAAAGGGCCCATGGCTCCTAGTGGATCCGTCTATACCCCATGGTACTAAATGGAACACCAGTATCCTTTACGGACTACGAGAAAAGGATTTACTGGAAGGTAATTAAAATCCTATTATTGTATTAAACTGTGTGCAAAACAATGATTACATTTGTGATGGGTGGATATGGGATGCTCATCTTTGTCTAGCAGATTCTTTGGTTAGTCGTTCACTGAGTTGTAGCAATAAGTAAGCATACAGAATAAACTGTGCATCTGTGGTTTATTAGTAATAATTTGTGGAAATCTCAAATATCACATTATAAACTTCCTGCTGTCAAATCTTACAAACTTGTTGACCAAATAAACTGTTGACGCACTGCCGGTGAGCTGTGTAAGAAATACCTCCATCACAAGAGAGAGAAGGCTAGCTGGAGAACCTTTTGTAATTCACAGAAATACCCGGTTTAATTCTTGGGAATTAAGTGCTGTGTCTGGCAGATTTCCTTTGTAATATCCGATGTGCTGCAATGTGTTATTGTAGCTGGATTAACCATCATCCAGTCTATACAAAGTTTGATTTTATTTTGTGTAAGGATGCCTGTGGTCTCTTTCTGTACCAAAATGTTTGGGACATTTATGTATGTATAAATGAGAGTTTTGCTTAAATATTTCATTAAAAGTAAGAAAACTAAGCTAAGCCCTCAAGCCTACCAGGCCCATCGCTATTCCCCCCGTCACACCATACAATTATTGTGACTTATTCCTGAGAGAAATTACAGATTTTTTTTTAGCAATGTAACGTAGGTGTAAATTTCTGGCTAAGCACACTCTTCGGGTTTCATTTTGGCTTTACCATTCCACAAACCGGTATTTTTCACTGTTTTTTCATGTTGCTAAATTTATTGTCACTGAATACAATGGGGTGTTGTGTTGACAGCTAATTAATTTAGCTGTGTGGGAACAATTTGTTAATACCATATCTGTGAAAGGCAAGACAACTATAAGGCATCACTTTTCTAACCTACAAAAAAATAAAAAATTGAGAAGAAAGTGAAAATTTCTCTGTACTGTAGTGGCGCGTATTCTAACCCTTCTTACTCTTCTTTCTTGATCCAACTAATCCTAATTCAGACCTGATCGCCGTGCTACAAATTACACTGTCCTGCGATCAGATAGTCGCCGCCCAGGGGGGAGTGAAAATTTGCCCCATGTAAGTGTGCGATTGCATGTGTACACTGTGCGAAAATTCCCCTCAGTCAGCAGACAGCTGCAAAACCGTTCGCATCACATTCACCATCGAATGTTTTTCCCATTCTGTGCAGTGTGTGCAGTCTGTGTGTAGCTCAATACTTACTCCTCCAGTGCGAAGAAATCAGGTTGATCGGGACGGAGCTGACGTCACACACCCGCCCTGAAAACGATTGGGAACACCTGCGTTTTTCCAGACACTCTCTGAAAGCGGGCAGTTACCACCCACGAATGTCCTCTCCTTGTCAATCACCTTGCGAACAGCCGTGCAATCGAAATTTTTGCACCATCCTGTCGCTGTTTGGCGATGTACATGTGCATTGCAGTGCATTCGCATGCGCAGTAGTTCGATAATCGCTCGCTGTGCAAAAAACGCACAGCAGCGATCAGGTTTGAATCGGGCTTGAATCGGGCCCAAAAAATCTAAAGTAGCAGCTGGAACATCCATGTCGCAAATTACTTAAAATTGGCAGGCCCGCTTATCTTATAGATGTGTAGCCAGATGTGTAGGAACAGTCTTTCAAAAGGCCCAGGCAGGAAGACCAGAAGGTTTTCTTTTTCTTTTTTTATAGGATGCAAAGGGCCTAATATGCAAGTACCGATGATGTGATGGTTAGCACTACTGCCTCACAGCACTCAGGTCATGGGTTCGATTCTTACCATGGCCCTAACTGTGTGGAGTTTGTATATTCTCCCTGTACTTGCGTAGGTTTCCTCCAGGTACTCCTGTTTCCTCCCACAATCCAAAAATATACTGGTAGGTTAATTGGCTCCCAACAAAATGAACCCTAATGTGAATGTATGTACATGTGATAGGGAATATAGACATAGATGTGCGCATGGGGGGTGCCTGGTGCGCACAGACACCCCCTAATGTCAGCCTACCCCCCCCCCCCCCCATCTGCCAGGTCCAGTGACGGAGAACCCTCCAGATGCCTGCTATGAAGGGGGAACCAAGCAGCAGGCCTGGAGATACAGTCAGCAGCGGGCTGCATATGGCGCTGTCTTGAGGGATATGCAGCAGAAGCCCAACTTGAGAGGAAGCTGCTTCTTTAAATCGTCAGCCCAGTCACTGGGAGGCTGTCGGGTGGGCGGACTCGGGGGAGAGGGTGACGAATCACCGTTGGAAGCAGTCTCTCACACAGCTCCCTACAAGTAGGAGGAGCCATTAGCGCCGATACGGAGTTGGGGGCGGGAGCCGGCGCAGACATATTTTGTGCCCATCAGTTTTAGCCCATCTATTCAGGAGTCTGTCCCCACAGCTGGCCATGTCGGTAAGAAAAATACTCTGATTGCCTGATTCCTCCTAAACTGCGCCCTTCCTCCCCTCTGTGCTCAGTTCCTCCACCCCCGCCCACTGCACACTGTGCATCTGTATATCTCTCCCAGTCTCCAGAACCCTCCCACCTCTAGTCACCAGTGTATGTATCCAGCCACCCCAACAAAAGTGTTTATGTCCCACCAGACCCCAGTGTATTTATTTACATGTCCTCCCTCCATCCACAGTATGTATTTATCCATGTACTCTTCCCCCACCAGTCACTAGTGTATATGTCTTCATGTGCTCCTCCTGTCAACATGTCCCCCTCCTCCCACCCAATCCCCAGTGTGTATGTGTCCATGTCCCCACTCTGTCTGCAGTGTGTATGTCTACATGTCCCCCTGACACCCAATCGCCAGTCAGTGTGACTGTCTCCACAGAACCCCACACACACACAGTCACCAGTGTGTATTTCCAGCCACCCCAAAACAAGTACATATGTCCCCCAGTTCCCAGTGTGTATGTCTCCATGCCCCCCCTCCAGCCGCAGTGTGTATGTCTCCATGTCCCCCCTCCAGCCGCAGTGTGTATGTCTCCATGCCCCCCCTCCAGACGCAGTGTGTATGTCTCCATGTCCCCCTCTCCAGACGCATTGTGAATGTCTCCATGTCCCCCCTCCAGCTGCAGTGTGTATGTCTCCATGTCCCCCCCCCAGCCGCAGTGTGTATGTCTCCATGTCCCCCTCCAGCCGCAGTGTGTATGTCTCCATGTCCCCCTTGTCAAAGTCGAAAAATATTACAGAACACACATCACGTACAAACTGCACACACATGCCCACTGCGCGTGCACTTGTTCTGCCGTGCGTGCACATATACGCACTTTGCGTATGGTCGCTCCCACGGTCCTGCGCATCGGCGCGTGGTATGGGTATTTACGGCAGAGTTTGTGTACGCGTGGAGGGCCATCAGAACACATTACATATTTAATCCAAATAGTGCACAATGTACACATAGTCTCCTTGCACCACATCAGAAAGTTATAGCTGTTTAAATGGTTGCAGAACAAAGGGATTCACCTTTACAGGATAAGAGGGGACAGACTAAGGTTATAAGGTGGTGTTTGGTATCCAGCTGTAGGGCATTTTAAGGGTAACATTCCGGTGTTGGTCTGCCGAAGATCGCATGTTCCTGCGGATAGTTATGTGCAGAAGCAGAATATAGATATAAACTGTATTTACTGTATATTATGTATGCGGCGGGAATCCAGAGGAGACCACCCACAAGAGCAGTTGAGAAAGACATTGCCTACCTTTTCAAATCAACCTATGACCTCTCCTGTACTGTAAAAGTGCATTCCTGTGTCCAATGGACAAAGGGATTACAGTATCCATTGTATTGCTTTTGGAAGAATTGTATAAATAAAGCCTGCTGCAGCCCAGCCAGACACAAGACTCACAACGTTATCTATCAGATGACCGGGGACCGGCCGGGTTGCGCAAGCGATTCCAATCACGTATGTACATTGACTGTAGCCATTATTCTGTTATATTGTCTTGTATTGTAGTGTATGATTTGTATTGTAAACCCCCTTTCAGCAAATATTACGCTGTGGTGTCGGAAACCCAGTGGTTTAACTACAAATTGGTGTTGTGTCTTCCTTTTCCTGCTAAGGTTTAAGAGTGTATTAGTAACGCATCGCATTGCTGTATAAGGTTTAACGTGTATCTCTCGGTGTGTGCGCGCTGTGTGTACTTTGTACCCCCAGCGCGGCGTTTGTACGCTAAGTCCGTACAGTGATACGGGACTCCGTACGCAAACAGTGTATAAAGTACGTAGCGTGTGTATTAAGTATAGCGGCCGCAGCGGCTAAAGGTTTAAAGTGTATTTAAGGTGTGTTTAAGTTATAGCTTTCTTTCCTGTAAGATAATCAGCTTTATCACCCTCCAGCCGCACTGTGTATGTCTCCATGTCCCCCCTCCAGCTGCAGTGTGTATGTCTCCATGCCCCCCTTCCAGACGCAGTGTGTGTCTCCATGTCCCCCCTCCAGACGCAGTGTGTATGTCTTCATGTCCCCTTCCAGTTGCAGTTTTCATGTCTCCGTATCACCCCTGCAACCGCAGTGTGTATTTCTCCATGTCTCCCTCCTTCTTCTTGCCCTGCTCCTCCACCAGCTTGAGTCACCCGCCTTCTTCTTCCACTTGTATTTTCTTCACCACTTGCTATTCTCCTCCTTTTCTGCTGAAGTCGATGGAGTCCCATTGAACAACGATCAGAAGCAATGTGAAGAACCCTGAGGATGTCAGGTAAGCACAATCTTTAAATTATTTTTCCCTATAACCTGCTGTCACTGGCGAAACCCCTGACAGAAGTAAAATTTGCCAGTTTTTTTTTGCCAGTGGAGCTTCCCATATGAACTGTATAATGCTTCTTTCAGACCGCAAATGCCGGATCCTACCCGGTAAGACAAACGTGTACTTACCGGGTGGGATCCGGCATTTGCGCTCCGCTGCTGGCTTTCCGACCCGGCAATATACCGGGTCGGTTGCCATAGCAGCGGAGGGAGCAGCAGCAGCAGGGGCGGGAGTGGAGGCGGCGCTGGGAGATGAGCTCATCTCCTGCGCCTCCTCTCCCTATGCTGTGAATGGGAACCGTGTCCCATTCACACCGCACCTGACCCGGTAATCAACCCGGGTAAAACCCTTCTTTTTTACCGGGTTGAATTACCGGGTCAGGCGACCCGCTAAAACGACCAAGGACCTTTCACATCGCACACTGACCCGGGTCGACACGGCAATATGCCGTGTCGATACCGGGTTATTTGTGCGATGTGAAAGGGGTATAAGTAATTCATATTGTAAAACCTGTTATTGCAAATGAAAAACAAAAATTTGGAGTTTTCATTTGCAAGAAAAGGTTTTACTGTAAGAGAATATAGATTTTGGCCCTCCTTAGTGGAATCATTTATATTATATACAGATAAAGTTAAGGCACTAATGGGATTATTTATCAAGGCAAAACTGTAATTTCTGAATAGTTTTATGAAGAACTGCCTTGTTGATACATAGGTCCTATAGTGTTTTAACTTTACTACTTTAGTCAATCCCAAGTACCCATCCCATTCAGCCCTTAGCCCTTTTTTTCACATTCTCATGCTCTCCCACTTGCACTAATTGTAAAATAGTGCTAGACACACCCAATAGGCAGTGCTAGACACACCCAGTAGCCGGTGCAAGACATGCCCCTCTTGCAATGCACACCCTAATAAAACGAGCTGCGCACGCCTATGAATATAGTGCGCCATTCCGAGTTGATCGCTTGCTAGCCACTTTTCTCTTACGTCCTAGAGCAGGCTTTTTCAACCAGTGTGCCATGGCACACTAGTGTGCCGCGACCAGTTGCAAGGTGTGCCGCGGAGCCAGGGCCGGCTCCAGGCCTAATAGCACCCTGTGCGAGAAAATTTCAAAGCGCCCTGGAAAAGTGGGCGTGGTCTCCTGGAAAAGTGGGCGGAGCCTCGCAACTTCATATTATCACACTATAAATAAATAAATATATTTTCACACCCCCTCTACGCACACAATTAGCAGCATTACACATAACAGCTACAGCAGTGTTCCTTACACACAATGTCTCCAGTATAGTGCCAGCTATACATAATGTCTACAGTAGTGCAGTGCCAGATAGACATGACATGCCCCACAGCAGTGCCAGCTACACATGACATGCCCCCCAGCAGTGCCAGATAGACATGATATACCCCCCAGCAGTGCCAGATAGACATGACATGCCCCGCTGCAGTGCCAGCTACACATGATATACCCCCCAGCAGTGCCAGCTACACATGATAGTGTTCACTCTAGGATTGTTTTAGGGCAGGGGTGCTGATCACGGGGAGGGCACATTTTGCATTCGGGAGGGCACATATTTAAGTTAGAAGGGCAAAATTATGTACATACTGTAATGCTTGTTGCTCCGTTGAAAATTATGGACCTTGCGCGCCGAAGGCGCGCATCAAAAATTTAGGGGCGTTGCTTCGTGGGGGCAGAGCACGTTAGACACTTTGCGCCAGGCAGTGCAAGTTAGACACTTTGCGCCAGGCAGAGCACGTTAGACACTTTGCGCCAGGTATTGCACTGAGACACGGGAACACTACATGATATGCCCCCCAGCCGTGCCAGCTAGACACGACATGCCCCCCAGCCGTGCCAGATGCACATGACATGCCCCCCAGCAGAGCCAAATGCACATGACATGCCCCCTCAGCAGTGCCAAATGCACATGACATGCCCCCCCCCAGCAGTGCCAGAAACATAATTGCCCCCACAGTGCCAGATACATAAATGCCCCCCACAGTGCCAGATACATAAATGCCCCCCACAGTGCCAGATACATAAATGTCCCCCACAGTGCCAGATACATAAATGCCCCCCACAGTGCCAGATACATAAATGTCCCCCACTGTGCCAGATACATAAATACCCCCCACAGTGCCAGATACATAAATGCCCCCCACAGTGCCAGATACATAAATGCCCCCCACAGTGCCAGATATGCCCCCACAGTCCCAGATAGATAAATGATCCCACAGTGCCAGATACATTAATGCCCCCTCACAGTGCCAGATACATTAATGCCCCCTCACAGTGCCAGATAAATGCCGCCACAGTGCCAGATACATTAATGCCCCCCCCCCAGTGCCAGATATGCCCCCACAGTCCCAGATAGATACATGACCCACAGTGCCAGAAATGCCCCCACAGTGCCAGATACATTAATGCCCCCTCACAGTGCACAGATAAATGCCCCCACAGTGCCAGATAAATGCCCCCCCCACAGTGCCAGATACATTAATGCCCCCCCCAGTGCCAGAAACATAAATACCCCATAGTGCAGATATGCCCCCACAGTGACAGATACATAAATGCCCCCAGTGCCAGAAACATAAATGCCCCTATAGTGCAGATATGCCCCCCACAGTGCCAGATACATAAATGCCCCTAGTGCCAGAAACATAAATGCCCCCGTAGTGCAGATATGCCCCCACAGTTCCAGATACATAAATGCCCCCATGCCACAAAACATAAATGCTCCCACAGTGCCGATATGCTCCCACAATGCCAGATACATAAATGCCCCCACAGTGCAGATATGCCCCCACAGTGCCAGATACATAAATGCCCCCAGTGCCAGAAACATAAATGCCCCCACAGTGCCAGATACATAAATGCCCCCACAGTGCAGATATGCCCCCACAGTGCCAGATACATAAATGCCCCCAGTGCCACAAAACATAAATGCCCCCACAGTGCTAGATACATAAATGCCCCCAGTGCCACAAAACATAAATGCCCCCACAGTGCAGATATGCCCCCACAGTGGCAGATACATAAATACCCCCACAGTGCAGATATACCCCCACAGTGCCAGATACATAAATGTCCCCAGTGCCACAAAACATAAATGCCCCCACAGTGCAGATATGCCCCCACAGTGCCAGAAACATAAATGCCCCCACAGTGCAGAAATGCCCCCACAGTGCAGCTATGACCCCACAGTGCCAGATATTCACTTACATCTGCGGTGCTGGGAGCCGGCTGCGGTGCTGGGAGCCGGGAGGGGGAGTACTGCTGTGGGCGCGGGCGGGCAGGCGGGCGGAAGGATGAAAACTTCTGTATGCGCGCTATGCGTGCTGCGCGACGCCGGCGTCTAACGTCAGACGCCGGCGCCGCACAGCGCGCTGCATAGCACACACACAAGCGGACGGGGCCGGGACACTGAAGGCTGGCTCCAGGCAGGAATATGGCGGCGGCAGCGTGCGGCGCCCATTAAGGGTGGCGCCCTGCGCGGCCGCTCTATTCGAACATGCCTGGAGCCGGCCCTGCGCGGAGCCAAAGCACCTTCCTGCACCTTCAGAGTGAACTGATGGCCCGGGCTCCTCTTAGAGGATCAGTCGTGCTCCGGCCATGACCTATGCCTTGAAAACGATGGGATATCATAGGTCACAGCCAGGCCCGGCGCTACCCGCTCAGCGAAGGGATGCAGTGCAGGGAGGCGCTGGGACGGATAGGCGCTTCCCCTACTCTGCATCCCTTCCCTGCTGCGCCGTCCTGTCCCCCCTGCTGCTGCTGCTGCTGCCACTGCTGTGTCTGTCACTGTATGACAGGCACTGGCAGCGGGCACCTGCAGCATGATACGCCTCCTCCCTCACCTCATCTCATCTGTGTGAGAGCGCCGAGTACGGGACAGAAGAGGGCGGAGCTACACGGGACGGTAGGGGACGTGGCTAAACGGGCCATAAGGGGGCGGAGCTACACGGACCTGGCTGCTGTACAGAGGGAGACTGGATTAGGTAAGTGGAGGGTGAGAGAGAAGTGTGTGTGTGTGTGTGTGTGTATATATGTGTGAACTGTGTGTGTGTGAGGTATGTCTGTGTGCGCGCTCTATGGACGCCACTACTGGGGGGCCATTACGTATAAGGACGCTATTACTACAGGGGGGCATTACGTGTAACAACGCTACTACTGGGGGGGCCATTACGTGTAAGGACGCTACTACTACTGGGGCTGGGGGCATTACATATAAGGACGCTACTACTACTGGGGTGCACTACGTATAAGAACGCTACTACTACTGGTGGGCATTATGTACAAGGATGCTACTATTACCGGGAGGGCATTACGTATAAGGACGCTACTACTACTGGGGGGGGGGGCATTATGTATAAGGATGCTACTACTACTGGGGGGGCATTATGTATAAGGATGCTACTACTACTGGGGGGTATTACGTATAAGGACGCGTCTACTACTGGGGGGGCATTATGTATAAGGATGCTACTACTACTGGGGGGTATTACGTATAAGGACGCGTCTACTACTGGGGGTGCACTACGGATAAGGACGCTACTACTACTGTGGGTGCATTATGTATAAGAATGCTACTACTACTCGGGGGGCATTATGTATAAGGATGCTACTACTACTGGGGGGGCATTATGTATAAGGATGCTACTACTACTGGGGTGCATTACAAATAAGGACGCTACTACTACAGGTGGGGCATTACGTATAAGGACGCTACTACTACGGGTGGGGCATTACGTATAAGATTAATAAGATTGTGCTACATTGTGGCGTAATTTTAAATGGGGGTACTACTGTGTGGCCATGCCCCTTACTTGTGAGACCACACCCCTTTTCCCGGCGCGCGCCAAAGGAAAATGGGAGGGCGCAAATTTATAGTTTGCAGGGGGCGCCGAACACCCTAGCACCGGCCCTGGTCACAGCCGCCGCGTCTCACCACCCAGCCAGCCCCCCCCCCCCCCCCGCCTGCATACACATCTTCCAGTTCCCGCCTGCATACACAGCTTTCCTTGCCCACCCACATCCACACCTGCCTGCCCGCTGCTCAGTATTTGCAGATCTCCACTGAGTGAAAGGGAGGAGGACAGCTGATAATAATATTTGTTACTTTATTTCTCCTGTGGGGACCAATAGGATTTCAATAGAATTTATGTGGGGAGAATAAGAATGTATGGATTTATGGGGGGAACAATGGCCCTCATTCCGAGTTGTTCGCTCGTTCTTTTCCTTCGAATCGGTGCGATTTTCCGTTAACTGCGCATGCGCAATGTTCACACTGCAGCTGCGCCAAGTAAATTTGCTAAGAAGTTTGGTATTTTACTCACGGCATTACAAGGTTTTTTCTTTGTTCTGGTGATCGTAGTGTGATTGACAGGAAGTGGGTGTTTCTGGGCGGAAACTGGCCGTTTTATGGGAGTGTGTGAAAAAACGCTGCCGTTTCTGGGAGAAACGCGGGAGTGGCTGGAGAAACGGGGGAGTGTCTGGGCGAACGCTGGGTGTGTTTGTGACGTCAAACCAGGAACGATAAGCACTGAACTGATTGCACTGGAAGAGTAAGTCTGGAGCTACTCAGAAACTGCAAAGAAAAATCTTTTCGCATTATTGCGAATACTTCGTTCGCAATTCTGCTAAGCTAAGATTCACTCCCAGAGGGCGGCGGCTTAGCATGTGCACTGCTGCGAAAAGCGGCTAGCGAGCGAACAACTCGGAATGAGGGCCAATGTGAATAATTCATGTGGGGAGCAATATGATTTATGTGGGGAGAAATGTGATTGAGTTATGTGTGGAGCAACAGGGTTTATGTGGGGAGCAATGTGATTGTTTTTTCTGTGTAGGCCAATGTATGTGTGGATTTATTTATTTTTTCACTGTGAGGGCCAATGTGTGTGTTTTGCTTTTTTCTGTGTGGAACTGATGGTGTGTCTTGGCATTTTTAAATTATTGTTTGGTGTGCCACGAGTAAAAAAAGGTTGAAAATCACTGTCCTAGAGGATGCTGGGGTCCACATTAGTACCATGGGGTATAGACGGGTCCACCAGGAGCCATTGGCACTTTAAGAGTTTAAGAGTGTGGGCTGGCTCCTCCCTCTATGCCCCTCCCTTCGTGGGACTAAGGGGTGGAGTAGTGTCTGCCCTGCGGGGTCTGAGCTACTATCTCCGCTGACAGGACACTGAACTCCTGAGGGGATAGATCGCTCCCAGCCACAGGGGATCGCTAACCCCAGCAGCATGCCGCCACCCCCTTACAGAGCTGAAGATCAGTGGCGAGTAAGTCACCGACCCCCCTAGCAAGTGGGGGGCCGGTGTGAAGATGGCAGCAACAGGGTAGGAGCGCAGTACTAACTGCGCTTCGGAGGCTCTGCGGTACTTAGTGCGGCGCTGTGAGGGACGTTCTGAGCCAGCGCCTGAACCATACCTCCCAACATGACCCTCTCCAGGAGGGACAAAATGCTCTGCTTCTGGACTTATCTCTTAATTTATGATTGTCGGCACCTGTTTTGAACACGTTAATGGATAAGAAAGGTGTTTCAGCACAGGTGAGGGCAATCATAACTTAAGAGGGAAGTCCAGGAGCAGAGCATTCTGTCCCTCCTGGAGAGGGTCATGTTGGGAGGTATGCCTGAACCCTGCACTGGTCAGCAAGCCTGTCGGGGTCCGTGGATCATAGCCAGCATTTTACCTCAGGCCAGTATAATCCTTGTGAAAAGCGGGAAGACAGCGCCATTTTGGGGGCGGAGCTTCTCCTCAGAGCGGACCCAGCAGCGTTCAGCGCTATTTTCCTGCCTGCACAGCGCTGTCCAGGAAGAGCAAGTCCCTACACAGCAACTCCAGCTATCTCTCACGGTACCAGGGGTTGTAGAAGGGGGGAAGGCTGCATTAAGACTGTGTAACCTATTAAGGTGCACAGTCAGCGCTAGTAGGGGTCTCCCTTTACATTAAAAGCGCTGTGTGTGGGTTGGCTCCAATCTCTGTGTCTCTCTTGCCATTCTTGGGGGTGAAACTCTATCTGTCCTCCCCTGTGTGTGTGTGGAGTGTCTGTGGTCTCCATTAAGCAATGTCCAGGGACTCTGTGTTATATGCTGCAGAGGATATGTCCTCTCAGGATGATCACATTCCATTTAATCAGGATTGCACTGGTTTAGCACAGATACCAGTAAGGGAGCCTGAGTGGTTACCATCTATCAAATCTATAATTTCTCAGATTTCAAATAGGATTGCACAAAATTAATCTGCAACTCAGGCTTTACAGAACTCTATGGCAGTCTGGCCCAGTTCTGGTACCTCAGGGCTCCCCGCTGTATATTCACATAAACATGCTCTTGCGCAGATCATGCAGGATGATACCGATACCGATTCTGATACTGCAGATGGGGATGTGTTGCGGGGGGCAGCATCTCTTGCTAAAGGGGTGCAGTTGTTGATAGAGGCTATTAGAGATGTGTTGAATCTTGCTGATACAACACCCGAGCAGGTTGAGGAGGCTTACTTCACTGAAAATAAGAAAGCCTCGCTAACCTTCCCTGTGTCTAAGGAATTAAATGCTATATTTGAAAAGGCTTGGGAAAACCCGGATAAAAAGTTCCAGATACCTAAAAGGGTTCTGGTGGCATTTCCTTTCCCGGTAGAGGATAGGAAATATGAGAAAACCCGCCTATTGTCAGTATCCAGACTCTCAAAAAAGGTGGTTTTACCTGTTCCAGGATGTACCGCCTTGCAAGAGCCGGCTGATCGTAAAATTGATAATACGCTCAAATCCATGTACACGGCTTCTGGGGCAATACTATGTCCCACTATTGCCAGTGCTTGGATTGCCAAAGCTATAGTAAAGTGGTCAGGCACGTTACTTGAAGACTTTGATACTATGGAGAAATGTGACGTTGAATTGTTTTTACGTAACATTCAGGATTCGGCAGGATTTCTGGTAGAATCCATGAAAGTGGGTTCCATGGCTGCGGGAATTTCTTCCATGTCTGTATCGGCTCATCGAGGACTGTGGTTGCGCCAGTGGTCTGCCGACGCGGAATCCAGGAGAAGTGTGGAGACCCTACCCTGCACAGGTCAGGCTCTCTTTGGGAAAGCGTTAGATGCGTGGATCTCCATGGCTACGGCTGGTAAGTCACCTTTTCTACCCTCAGCTACACCTGCTCCGAAGAAACCATTTTCTTCATCTACATCACAGCCCTAAAAAACAAAAAGTGTGAGAAAAAGTGGCGCAACTAGACACTTCTAGAGATGTAAATTGGAAACTGCTTACACACTGGTATTCTTAAGTATGATTGAAAACGATACACCTCTCATAGATACGAACACTAAAATGATAATAAAAGGACACAAAACATAGTGTAATCCAATAAAATCAGAGGCGTTTCTTTTATTCGTTACTGGTCCCACTCACATGGCATTGATGGTATATTTGCATGTAGAAGCCATATATATAACTGCTTTTCACTCCACAGTGATGCGGGACGGAAAGAGTTCCAAAGAGCACTTAAAATAAGAGAAATTGAAATAGTGCAATACCGTCTGTACTTATATAAAAAAATAGTATTTTAATAAAGGACACTCACAAACATAGGTTTAAAAACAGCATAACAATAAAAAGATGTAACATGGATGTTAGGGGCTAGAAGGAGACAGCAGCCAGCAGGTATAGATGTATAATCACCACCACTCCCAGTTCCTTGGGAATGTCCTCACGCTGTCCTGTATGTCTTTCCACAAGCTCCCGTCAGTCCAATGTAAAAGTCCCAGCTTGAGCGCTTTCGGATATAAAATCCTTCATCAGAAGCGTGATGGGACATACACGCTGGCTGCCTTAAATAGCAGCCACATTTCCATAAAACGGAGACAGCTGTGAATAATCCGGCCGAACGGATCCGATCTGCAGGAAGTGACGTTTGCGTTCCACTCCCGTCTCGGAAACCGTATTGCCGGAAATGACGTATGCGGGTCAGTGAATGGGCGTGTTATGCGTTCCATTCATCTCCGTTTGCGATCTCCACTTAATTTCCAATTCATGACTCCCAAAGAGTCCATAAAAGATATAAAGGGTAATATATGGTATCAGAATACATTATTACAGCAAGAAAAATGGATATAGACACACAGTTAAAAACGGGTGCAGATAATCATTTTAGCATGAATCCAAATATTCATTTAAGGCCATAGAAGAGATATAGCATTCAACCAATAAGAATTAAACCAATAAGAAGTTTTAAAAAATTAATTAATTAAAACTATTATTATAAAAACCACTTCAGCTCGAAGTCGGTGTTCAGACCAGCAGGTACCAAAGTTTTTAATTTAAAAATCCATTTCATCTCCGCTTTCGACAGTGCAATGTCGATTTCTTTGTTCCGTGGGGTAGGGTTAACAGTTTGAATGCCCCAAAAGGATTTGAAATGACAGGGTTTACATGCATGTTTCAGTTTGAAGTGTTTTGAGACTGTATGGGTATCTAATCCTTTTTTAACATTATAAATATGTTCGGATAGTCTTGTTTTTAAATTCCTACCCGTCTTCCCGACGTAGATTAAACCACAATTGCACTCCAGTGCATAAATAACATTTCTGGAGTTGCATGTGATGAAATCTTTTATTGGATAGGAAACACCACCTACTGAAAATTCTTTTATTTTACTTGCTCCACTTGTGCATTTGCACATGGCGCACAGGCCGCATCTATAAAACCCTATACTTCTAATACTTGTCCTTTTAGGAACCTCAATTGAACTATGTACAAGTTTGTCCTTGAGAGATTTGGATCTTCTATATATAAAATCCGGCTTAGATGGTAATAAAGGACCCAAGATTGGATCTTTACTGAGCACCTTCCAATGTCTTTTCATTATAAACTCAATCTCTCTATATTGGGAGTTAAAGTTTGAAATGAAGGACCATTGGTAATTTTTTTCTTCTTTAGGTGCTTTCCGATTAGTACCATGGATCAGATCTTGCCTATCTATAGTTTTTGTCTTATCCTGGGCTTTTAATAAAACTTCTTCACTATAGCCCTTCTCAATAAAACGATTATGTAATTCATTCAGTTGTATTTCACATATGTTCTGATCAGTGCAATTTCGTTTAACTCTTAAAAATTGGCTATATGGAATGCCATCTAACCAATGATCATGGTGTTGGCTTGCCCTTTCGATAAAACTATTAGAATCAGTGGCTTTTCGATATAATTTTGTATTTAATGAGCCATTTTCTATATAGATACAGAGGTCCAAGTACATTATCTCATCCCGACTTATAGTGGTAGTGAGCTTAATATTAAATTGATTATCATTGAGTTTGGTAATAAATAAATCAAGCTCCTTTATATCTCCGTTCCATATAAAGAATAAATCGTCAATGTAGCGACGCCATAGCACCAGGCCCGCCCCGAGCTGCCCTCCATGCCACACTGTTAGTTCTTCCCAGTAGGCCATGAAGAGGTTAGCATAACTCGGGGCGAACCTGGTGCCCATAGCCGTCCCCACACGCTGGAGATAATAGTTTCCATTAAAAACAAAATAATTATTTCGTAATATAAATTTAATACCTTCTAGAATGAAAACCTTTAAATCAGCTGTATAATCAGATATTTCAAGAAAAAAGGATACTGCTTCTAAGCCCTTATCCTCCTCTATAATTGTATAGAGAGAGGATACATCTGAACTCACAAGGACAAAATTATTTCCCCATTCCAATTCATTTAGTGTAGTTAATAATTGTCCTGTATCTTTTAGGTAGGATTTGGTCTGTTTCACTAGTGGTTGTAAATAATGATCTATCATCATTGAAAGATTGGAGGTGATGCTATTTACCCCTGATATTATAGGCCTACCCGGTGGGTGAACAGGATCCTTATGAATCTTGGGTAGGCAATAGATGGTAGGGATTGTGGGATGTTCTATATTTATAAATCCCCACTCATCCTTTGTTATTACACCCTTAGATAATGCTTCTGTAGTCCATATACGTAATGATTCGCTAATTTTTAAGGAGGGGTCCGTTTTAATTTTTAAATAGGTGATCCCATCACCAAGTTGGCGGTCTATTTCACCTATATAGTCTGTTTTGTCCATTAGTACCAGACCGCCCCCCTTATCGGCTGGCTTTATGATGATATTCTCATCATTCCTTAAAGATTTTAAAGCGAACCATTCTCTTTTGGTAAGATTGCACTTCTTACGTTTCTTTCTCAGGGTTTGCTCAGCTGTCTCCGTTTTATGGAAATGTGGCTGCTATTTAAGGCAGCCAGCGTGTATGTCCCATCACGCTTCTGATGAAGGATTTTATATCCGAAAGCGCTCAAGCTGGGACTTTTACATTGGACTGACGGGAGCTTGTGGAAAGACATACAGGACAGCGTGAGGACATTCCCAAGGAACTGGGAGTGGTGGTGATTATACATCTATACCTGCTGGCTGCTGTCTCCTTCTAGCCCCTAACATCCATGTTACATCTTTTTATTGTTATGCTGTTTTTAAACCTATGTTTGTGAGTGTCCTTTATTAAAATACCATTTTTTTATATAAGTACAGACGGTATTGCACTATTTCAATTTCTCTTATTTTAAGTGCTCTTTGGAACTCTTTCCGTCCCGCATCACTGTGGAGTGAAAAGCAGTTATATATATGGCTTCTACATGCAAATATACCATCAATGCCATGTGAGTGGGACCAGTAACGAATAAAAGAAACGCCTCTGATTTTATTGGATTACACTATGTTTTGTGTCCTTTTATTATCATTTTAGTGTTCGTATCTATGAGAGGTGTATCGTTTTCAATCATACTTAAGAATACCAGTGTGTAAGCAGTTTCCAATTTACATCTCTAGAAGTGTCTAGTTGCGCCACTTTTTCTCACACTTTTTGTTTTTTGGTTGTGATATATTGAAACCACGGTGAAGGTTTCCTTTTGTGGGATTAAAGGCTGCTATCTAGTATAAGCGCAAGAAAAGATCACTTGTTTTGTTCGGTTGATATTCTTTTCACCTATCTAATCTTGCTGCTAATATGTTCACATTTAGAGACAATAGAAGAAATGTTTTTGATGAAATGTTTGAGAATGAGGTTTCTGATGTTCACTTATGTGACGAGGATCTATCATCTATTTTACATAAATTAGATATAGCCCTCCTTAAAGAAAATCGGTTGTGGTGGGAAATCAATACATTAGAAAGATACCAAATGGAAAAACTAATCCCTAAAGGCCTAAAAATGATAAAAAATCCCACTTTTAAAGTCTCCAATGAGGATTTTAGGCAAGAATGGGAGTCCATTTTGGACAATTGTTCACACAAACTAATAGATCTTATATTAAGAGAGAGGAAAAAAGATCTACAAATTTTAAATAATGAAATTTCAGATCTCCGCACCACATTAGAACCCTCATTAGACTCAGAAGATGTAAAAGAAGCAGAAGCAGAAATTGTGCGAAAATTAAATAAAGAGACACGAGAGATAAAAGAGAGAAAGAAAAAGAAATATCTTAGGGATAAAAATAAGGATAAAAACCAAGAAAATAATCAATGTGAGGATTCCACTGAGGATACAAATAGAGGTGTTCCAGTGAAGGAAAAATCCAAACCCATTAGAAATAGAAGGGGCAGTTTTAAAGAACCAATCTCAGAGAGGCAGAATGAATGGCAAGAAGTAAGATATAGAGGAGGAAAGAAAAATATGTCTAATAAAACATGGAGAAGAGATATACAGACAAATTTTCGAGATAACTATAGGGAACAGAATTTTAGAAGGCCAGACAGAAGGGAAGAAAGATATAATTGGAGAGATAGAGAAGAGATATATCCTGTGGATGATGATATCCCCTATAAAGAGTGGAATCAAAAAGGAGAAAGACCACAGAGGACTCATTTTTTAGACAGGAATCCACCACGAAAAAGAAGGTTCTAGTGAAAACTAAACCCCTAAACCCCCATAAGATTGGCATGAAAACAAAAAGAGGTAAAAGGGGAGGGATTAAGAAAAAACCAAAGAAAAAAACTACTGTAACCAAAGAAAAAAGTCTCATAAATACAGTTAAGATATTTAATCTAAGTAAGAGAGTACTTACAGTAGATGAAACAAAAGTTCTTACTAGAGGGTTGAAGTTTGCCCCCACAAGTCAATTAGAACCATTTGAATTCTACGTGGATTTGCAAAAATTTATACGCAAACTAACGTTGAGGAGGTTTTTTGCTAATAAAAAAGAGGAAGGTTTGGGTGAGACAGAAGTCCCATCTGGGTCTCAATTCAAGCCTAAATCTTCCTTTTATCCATCATTTGCGAAAGGCAGTTTTGTAGATTGCTTTAGCAAACTTGTGTTAGATGATGTTGAACAAACCCTGAGAAAGAAACGTAAGAAGTGCAATCTTACCAAAAGAGAATGGTTCGCTTTAAAATCTTTAAGGAATGATGAGAATATCATCATAAAGCCAGCCGATAAGGGGGGCGGTCTGGTACTAATGGACAAAACAGACTATATAGGTGAAATAGACCGCCAACTTGGTGATGGGATCACCTATTTAAAAATTAAAACGGACCCCTCCTTAAAAATTAGCGAATCATTACGTATATGGACTACAGAAGCATTATCTAAGGGTGTAATAACAAAGGATGAGTGGGGATTTATAAATATAGAACATCCCACAATCCCTACCATCTATTGCCTACCCAAGATTCATAAGGATCCTGTTCACCCACCGGGTAGGCCTATAATATCAGGGGTAAATAGCATCACCTCCAATCTTTCAATGATGATAGATCATTATTTACAACCACTAGTGAAACAGACCAAATCCTACCTAAAAGATACAGGACAATTATTAACTACACTAAATGAATTGGAATGGGGAAATAATTTTGTCCTTGTGAGTTCAGATGTATCCTCTCTCTATACAATTATAGAGGAGGATAAGGGCTTAGAAGCAGTATCCTTTTTTCTTGAAATATCTGATTATACAGCTGATTTAAAGGTTTTCATTCTAGAAGGTATTAAATTTATATTACGAAATAATTATTTTGTTTTTAATGGAAACTATTATCTCCAGCGTGTGGGGACGGCTATGGGCACCAGGTTCGCCCCGAGTTATGCTAACCTCTTCATGGCCTACTGGGAAGAACTAACAGTGTGGCATGGAGGGCAGCTCGGGGCGGGCCTGGTGCTATGGCGTCGCTACATTGACGATTTATTCTTTATATGGAACGGAGATATAAAGGAGCTTGATTTATTTATTACCAAACTCAATGATAATCAATTTAATATTAAGCTCACTACCACTATAAGTCGGGATGAGATAATGTACTTGGACCTCTGTATCTATATAGAAAATGGCTCATTAAATACAAAATTATATCGAAAAGCCACTGATTCTAATAGTTTTATCGAAAGGGCAAGCCAACACCATGATCATTGGTTAGATGGCATTCCATATAGCCAATTTTTAAGAGTTAAACGAAATTGCACTGATCAGAACATATGTGAAATACAACTGAATGAATTACATAATCGTTTTATTGAGAAGGGCTATAGTGAAGAAGTTTTATTAAAAGCCCAGGATAAGACAAAAACTATAGATAGGCAAGATCTGATCCATGGTACTAATCGGAAAGCACCTAAAGAAGAAAAAAATTACCAATGGTCCTTCATTTCAAACTTTAACTCCCAATATAGAGAGATTGAGTTTATAATGAAAAGACATTGGAAGGTGCTCAGTAAAGATCCAATCTTGGGTCCTTTATTACCATCTAAGCCGGATTTTATATATAGAAGATCCAAATCTCTCAAGGACAAACTTGTACATAGTTCAATTGAGGTTCCTAAAAGGACAAGTATTAGAAGTATAGGGTTTTATAGATGCGGCCTGTGCGCCATGTGCAAATGCACAAGTGGAGCAAGTAAAATAAAAGAATTTTCAGTAGGTGGTGTTTCCTATCCAATAAAAGATTTCATCACATGCAACTCCAGAAATGTTATTTATGCACTGGAGTGCAATTGTGGTTTAATCTACGTCGGGAAGACGGGTAGGAATTTAAAAACAAGACTATCCGAACATATTTATAATGTTAAAAAAGGATTAGATACCCATTCAGTCTCAAAACACTTCAAACTGAAACATGCATGTAAACCCTGTCATTTCAAATCCTTTTGGGGCATTCAAACTGTTAACCCTACCCCACGGAACAAAGAAATCGACATTGCACTGTCGAAAGCGGAGATGAAATGGATTTTTAAATTAAAAACTTTGGTACCTGCTGGTCTGAACACCGACTTCGAGCTGAAGTGGTTTTTATAATAATAGTTTTAATTAATTAATTTTTTAAAACTTCTTATTGGTTTAATTCTTATTGGTTGAATGCTATATCTCTTCTATGGCCTTAAATGAATATTTGGATTCATGCTAAAATGATTATCTGCACCCGTTTTTAACTGTGTGTCTATATCCATTTTTCTTGCTGTAATAATGTATTCTGATACCATATATTACCCTTTATATCTTTTATGGACTCTTTGGGAGTCATGAATTGGAAATTAAGTGGAGATCGCAAACGGAGATGAATGGAACGCATAACACGCCCATTCACTGACCCGCATACGTCATTTCCAGCAATACGGTTTCCGAGACGGGAGTGGAACGCAAACGTCACTTCCTGCAGATCGGATCCGTTCGGCCGGATTATTCACAGCTGTCTCCGTTTTATGGAAATGTGGCTGCTATTTAAGGCAGCCAGCGTGTATGTCCCATCACGCTTCTGATGAAGGATTTTATATCCGAAAGCGCTCAAGCTGGGACTTTTACATTGGACTGACGGGAGCTTGTGGAAAGACATACAGGACAGCGTGAGGACATTCCCAAGGAACTGGGAGTGGTGGTGATTATACATCTATACCTGCTGGCTGCTGTCTCCTTCTAGCCCCTAACATCCATGTTACATCTTTTTATTGTTATGCTGTTTTTAAACCTATGTTTGTGAGTGTCCTTTATTAAAATACCATTTTTTTATATAAGTACAGACGGTATTGCACTATTTCAATTTCTCTTATTTTAAGTGCTCTTTGGAACTCTTTCCGTCCCGCATCACTGTGGAGTGAAAAGCAGTTATATATATGGCTTCTACATGCAAATATACCATCAATGCCATGTGAGTGGGACCAGTAACGAATAAAAGAAACGCCTCTGATTTTATTGGATTACACTATGTTTTGTGTCCTTTTATTATCATTTTAGTGTTCGTATCTATGAGAGGTGTATCGTTTTCAATCATACTTAAGAATACCAGTGTGTAAGCAGTTTCCAATTTACATCTCTAGAAGTGTCTAGTTGCGCCACTTTTTCTCACACTTTTTGTTTTTTGGTTGTGATATATTGAAACCACGGTGAAGGTTTCCTTTTGTGGGATTAAAGGCTGCTATCTAGTATAAGCGCAAGAAAAGATCACTTGTTTTGTTCGGTACATCACAGCCCTTTCAGTCTACGAAGCCCAGAAAGGCCAAGCCATCCAACACCTTCTTTCGGGGAGGTCGGCCTAAGTCCAAGAAACCTGCGGCTGCAGGTTCCCAGGAACAGAAACCTCCTTCAGGTACACCGAAGTCCTCCGCTTGACGGTAGACTGCACGCCCCGGAGGTGGGGCCGGTGGGAGCGAGACTCAGGCATTTCAGTCACGTCTGGGTGTCATCCGGCCTGGAACACTGGGTGCAAGATATTGTGTCTCAGGGGTACAGGCTGGAATTCAAAATCTCCCTCCTCACGATTTTTCAAATCAGGCTTGCCAGCTCTGCTGGCAGACAGGACTGTCCTGCAAGAAGCCGTCCAGAGGTTGGTGGTGGCACAGGTCATTGTGCCAGTACCACCTCATATGCAAAACAGAGGTTACTATTCGAACCTTTTCGTGGTACCGAAACCGGATGGTTCGGTCAGGCCCATTCTGAACTTAAAATCACTAAACCCCTTTCTGAGGGAGTTCAAGTTCAAAATGGAGTCTCTAAGGGCAGTGATATCAGGTCTGGAGCAGGGGGAATTCCTGGTATCCCTGGATATCAAGGATGCGTACCTTTCCGATTTGGCTGCCGCATCAAGCTTATCTTCGATTCGCACTGTTGGACTGTCATTTTCAGTTCCAGGCCCTACCATTCGGCCTCTTCACAGCACCGATGGTATTCACCAAGGTGATGGCGGAAATTATGGTTCTCCGCAGACAGGGGGTGAACATAATTCCATATCTGGACGATCTGCTGATAAAGGCATCGTCCAAGGAGAAGCTGTTACGGTCCATAGCTCTCACGACACAGCTTCTCAGGGAACATGGTTGGATCCTGAATCTTCCAAAATCACATTTGGAACCAACCAGGAGGTTGTCCTTTCTGGGAATGATCCTCAACACGGAAGTGCAGAGGGTGTTTCTTCCAGAGGAAAAAGCGTTGGTGATACAAACAATGGTCCGGGATGTCCTGAAGTCAACCCGGGTGTCGGTTCATCAGTGCATTCGCCTTTTGGGGAAGATGGTGGCCTCTTACGAGGCTCTACAGTACGGGAGGTTTCACGCTCGGTCCTTCCAACTGGATCTCCTGGACAAGTGGTCGGGATCCTATCTACACATGCACCATAGAATACATCTGTCGCCAAAGGCCAGGATTTCACTCCTCTGGTGGTTGCAATTACCTCACCTACTGGAGGGCCGCAGGTTCGGGATTCAGGACTGGATCCTGCTAACCACGGATGCAAGTCTCCGGGTCTGGGGCAAGTCACTCAAGGGGAAACCTTCCAAGGAAGGTGGTCAAGTCTGGAAGCCGGCCTGCCGATAAACATTCTGGAACTAAGAGCCGTCTACAACGGTCTTCTCCAAGCGGCCCATCTTCTGAGAAATCGGGCCGTTTAAGTACAGTCGGACAATGTGACAACAGTGGCTTACATAAACCGACAGGGCGGAACGAAGAGCAGAGCTGCAATGTCAGAGGTAACAAGAATCATCCTCTGGGCAGAAAAACACACGTTGGCGCTGTCAGCAATCTTCATTCCAGGAGTAGACAACTGGGAAGAGGACTTCCTCAGCAGACACGACCTCCATCCAGGGGAGTGGGGTCTGCATCCGGAGGTGTTCACAGAGGTAAACAGGTCTTTGGGGTGTACCTCCAAAAAGACATGATGGCCTCTCGTCTCAACAAGAAGCTTTGGCGGTATTGTTACAGGTCGAGGGACTCGCAAGCAGTGGAGGTGGACGCCCTAGTGACTCCGTGGGTGTTCCAGTCGGTGTACATGTTTCCTCCACTTCCACTCATCCCAAGAGTTCTAAAGCTCATAAGGAGAACAAGGGTTCAAGCGATCCTCATTGCTCCAGACTGGCCAAGAAGGGCTTGGTACGCGGATCTTCTGGATCTACTGCAAGAAGAGCCGAGGTCTCTTCCTCTTCGGGAGGACCTGCTGCAGCAGGGGCCGTTTGCCTATCAAGACTTACCGTGGCTACGTTTGACGGCAAGGAGGTTGAATTCCTGATACTAGCTGGAAAGGGCATTCCGAACAAGGTTATTCCTACCCTGATAAGGCTAGGAAAGGAGTAACGTCTAAACATTACCATCGAATTTGGAAAATATATGTATCTTGGTGTGAGTCCAAGAAATTTCCTGTGGTGGAGTTTCAACTGGGACGGTTTCTCCTCTTCCTACAAGCTGATGTGGATATGGGCCTGAGGTTGGGATCTGTGAAGGTCCAGATTTCGGCCCTATCCATTTTCTTCTAAAAACAGTTGGCTGCCCTCCCTGAGGTTCAGACCTTTTTGAAGAGAGTACTGCACATCCATCCTCCCTTTGTACCGCCTACGGCGCCTTGGGACCTTAACGTGGTGTTGCAGTTCCTCCAATTGGACTGGTTCGAGCCTCTACAGGAGGTTGAGGTCAAATTTCATATCAACCAACCTATTGTGATGCCAGTGCCTACTGACTCCTTAATTTCATCAAGGTCCTTGGATGTTGTAAGGGCTCTGAAATTCTATGTGAAGACGCCTGCTCGTCACAGAAAATCAGACTCTCTGTTTGTCCTGTATGATCCCAAGAAAATTGGGTGTCCTGCTTCTAAGCAGACGATCTCTCGCTGGATCAGGTTCACTGTCCAGCATGCGTATTCTACGGCAGGATTGCCGTGTCCTACGACTGTCAAGGCCCACTCTACTCGTAAGGTGGGATCTTCCTGGGCGGCTGCCCGGGGTGTCTCAAATTTGCCAATCTGCAACTTGGTCTGGGTAGAACACATTTGCAAAGTTCTACAAGTTCGATACTTTGGCCTCTGATGATCTGAAGTTCAGTCAATCAATTCTACATGAGCCTCCGCGCTCTCCCTCCTGTTCTGGGAGCTTTGGTACATCCCCATGGTACTAATGTGGACCCCAGCATCTTCTAGGACGTAAGAGAAAATAGGATTTTGGTTACCTACCGGTATATCCTTTTCTCATAGTCCGTAGATGATGCTGGGCGCCCGCCCAGTGCTTCGTTTTCCTGCTATCATTATTTGGTTCAGTACAACTTCGTTTTAGTTGAGTACTGCATTGCTACTTGGTAAGTAATGTTTCCGCGGTTGCTGAGTTTTCAAGCTAAGTTAGCTTGATGTGCCTTGTATGTGTGAGCTGGTTTGAATCTCACCACTATCTGTGTTAAATCCTTCTCTCAAAGATGTCCGTCTCCTCGGGCACAGTTTCTAGACTGAGTCTTGTAGCAGGGGCATAGAGGGAGGAGCCAGCCCACACTCTCAAACACTTAAAGTGCCAATGGGTCCTGGTGTACCCGTCTATACCCCATGGTACTAATGTGGACCCCAACATCCTCTACGGACTACGAGAAAAGGATTTACCGGTAGGTAACCAAAATCCTATTTTTGCAGCCATGCAAACGCATAGTCGCCGCCCACTGGGGAGTGTATTTTAGCTTTGCAAGTGTGCGAACGCCTGTGCAGCCGAGCAGTACAAAAACAGTTTGTGCAGTTTTTGAGTAGGTTTGAACTTACTCAGCCGCTGCGATCACTTCAGCCTGTCCGGTCCCGTAATTGATGTCAGCCCTGCAAATGCTTGGACACTCATGGCTGAAGTACCTGTGAGGTAGATACCTGCGGTTAGGAGGAGAGCCCCTTCCTGCTGCTGCCCCAACACTGACCCCGGTGAGAAGGGCCCCGGCCACCTTCCTCCGCTTCAGGAAAGCAGGTATCCAGATGACCGCCACCCTCTGATGAGGACAAGGACTTAAGTGTTTACACTGATACGCCTAAAACCATTGTTTAATCTGGTACGCATGTAACTTTATGTGAGACGTAAAATACTGACACAAACTGTTGAATAATTACTACGCTATATAGCGATTCCCTGTCTCCTAAACTCTATCTAGATTCCAACGGAGGTATGGACTAGAAGACCACGGGGACCGATAGGCATTGAGTCAAGCCGTAATCCGGTATGCAATATTATTCTTGCGTGTGACAAAAACTAACCTAAGGGATACTACACTATAGGCGCTCTGCTGTTTCTTCCTCTACTTTCAAATGCTTGGACACGCCTGCATTTTTCCAACCACTCCCTGAAAACGGTCAGTTGACACCCATAAACGCCTTCTTCCTGTCATTCTTCTTGCGATCAGCTGTGCGAATGGATTCTTCATAAAATCCATAGCCCAGCAAATATCCGCTTTGTACCCGTGCAACGCGCCTGCGCATTGCGGTGCATATGCATGCGCATTGCGGTGCATACGCATGCGCAGTAGTAACCTGATCGCTGCGCTGCAAAAAACGTCAGCGTGCGATCAGGTCGGAATGAACCCCATAGATTGTATGCTCCACTAGGGAAGGGACTGATGTGAATGGCCAAATATGCTCTGTAAAGCGCTGCGGAATATGTGTGTGCTTTATGAATAACTAGTAAGAAATAAATATCAGCATACCCATAAAATCAAGTTTAACACAATAAAGATTATAGTAGCAGATAAGTAGAACGTAATAAAATGACACACAACAAATAAAATAATGCTAAGATGTTCTAAATTCCTGTCAATAACTATGATGAGAAACATCAGCAAACTGTGTCTCACTTGCCAATCCAACACAATTCATAGCCTCAGTTGCTGCAGGACCCCTTTAATTATAATGCAACAAGAACACTTCCTATTATATCCTGAATATACACATATAAACTGTTTACTCTTTTGTGGGATTAGACCAGACAGGCTAGCCTTGGCTCCGCACGCACATAAATAGGTGCCCACGACCCTGTTGCCAATTCACCAGTTGTCCTTCCTTGGACCACTTTTAGTAGGTACTTAGTTCTAGAGATGAGCGGATTCGGTTTTACTCGGTTTTACTCGGTTCTCAAAACCGACCCTTATTGGCTATCCAAAACACGTGACATCTGTGAGCCAATTAGATGCCGTTTTGAGAACCGAGTAAAACCGAGTAAAACCGAACCCGCTCATCTTACTACTGCATACCTACGTCATCCAGCCGACACAATTTGGAACTTGTCAAAGTTGCTCAGATCCTCACAATTACCCATTTTTCTTGCTTACAACACATCAACTTCAAGACTTCACATGCTGCCTCCTATATCCCACCCCTGAGAGGTGCCATTGTAATGAGATAATCAATGTTATTCACTTCACCTGTCTGTAGTTGCAATGTTATGTACAATATATGTAGTGTTTTCTACAAGTACTGTATGTGATATGTGAGTACTGGTTCTCAGTTAGTTATTCACCCCCAGCAAGATAGTGCCCATCTCCTATATAATAGCCCAGATCTGTGACTCTGTGCCTGTGTGTATAACGCTGGGAGTGGCTATGAGCTCTCATTGGGTTAACAGCAGGTCTATCACACCCAGTCCACAGCTGATTGGGCAAGAACCCCCCCCCCCCCCCTCCCACGCACAGGTTACATCCAATGGGAGGCTCTGCCCTTTGGCTGCTGTGTGTTCCCAGAGCAGGATTAACAATGGGGCTGATGGAGCTGCAGCTCCAGGTCTACACTCCAAAATAGGCCCACTGCATCTGCAGCAACATACCGTCCAACAATTTGCACATAAAAATCGCTATAAATTCGAAAAGGTGGAATGGCCACGGGTAAAGTGACGTGGCCATGCCCCTTTTCCTATACTTTCAATGGACAGACCATAAAAAAAAATGTACTGTACCTGCCAAAAAGGTACAGTTGGAGGGTATGCCACTGCATCTGCAGCAAGTCTCTGCACTGTAGATAGGGGGGGAAAAATCCTTTTACTGCAGTGTCCTATGTCCTGCGGCCAGTCCAGCTGCCCCATCCGGCATCAACAATCCCCACTCCATAGCCGCGGCGCAGGGGGAACAAAAGCTGCTGTAGCGATCGGCATAGATGTGTATGATGCAGCGCAGTGGAAGGCTTTCATAGCCCTCCCTGCGCCGCATACTCTCTGAGCCCCCTCTGCGCGTGATGTCACAGGAGTGCCTCCCCGCCACAGCTGCGCCCAGATCCCCAGAGGTCCTGACTCCGCAACACAGCACCTGGGCTGCCGGACTGGAAGCCCAGAGATGGCTAATGTAACGGATAGAATGGGTGATATTGCAGAGGGTAATGTCTGGAATCAATGTAAAAGGTGACAGTGCTATGCAGTGCAGTGGGTGTGCAGTGTCACGATCACTGCACAGCACTCTCACCTTCTACACTGATTTAGCCAGCCAGTCAGTTCTGCCAGCCAGTCACTATTGTTAGCGCCGGTGTCCCAACGTGCCGTATTACAGGGAAGTAGACGCACTAAATAAACTACAGCTCCCAGCAGCCCTTGGCGCCGAAGCATTCCAGCCCTTAGGGCTGCTGGGAGCTGTAGTTTATTGAGTGCATCCTCTTCCCTGTAATGCGGCGCGTTGGGACACCAGTGCTAACAATAGTGACTGGCTCCTTGGCTGCTGTGAGAGTCTCCGGGAGAGCCACTGCCAAAGGGAGGACAGCAGCTTAGCTGCTTCCAGGAGGAGAAGCAGAAGAAGCATTACCCGCCCCTCCCTCACTTCCAGTACTTCCAGGCCCCATCCGTGGCACCCCTACTCCAGCACCCGCCCCCTCCCGCACCCGTCCCACCCACGGCACCCCCGCAACCGCTCCCCCCCCACCCGCGGCACCCATGCACCCTCCCCCACCCGCGGCACCACCCCCACCCGCAACACCACCCCCTCCCCCACCCGCAACTGCCCCTTTTCCACCCGCGGCACCCCCGGACCCCATCCGCGTCTACCCCGCACCCGCCACTCCCCCCAACCAAATCACCAACTAGGTGATTCATCAGGCCCTGCGTGCGCTGTTCACGCTGTTGCAAGGGGCTTTGACCCCTTAACCATCGCACA
This sequence comes from Pseudophryne corroboree, assembly GCF_028390025.1. Lineage (NCBI taxonomy): Eukaryota > Metazoa > Chordata > Amphibia > Anura > Myobatrachidae > Pseudophryne > Pseudophryne corroboree. The sequence goes on from NC_086445.1 coordinate 182,882,147, forward strand.
CCCTTTGTCCGTGCAATATTTAGCCACTCGCACAATTATGATTGGAGGTAATACTCCATATCAAGGGCGTAGCTACCATAGGTGCAGGCAGTGCAGCTGCTATGGGGCCCAGAGCTGAGAGGGGCCCACCTTCCCTCTCAAAGTTACATGTCTTATATACATTTTTGCCATTGGGTGGTACATAGGGGTCCTTTAAAACTTTTTCCTTGGGGCCTGCAATATATCTAGGTATGCCCCTGGACCTGCTCATTGCAGTGTGGTATAAAATTAACTGGAGGACATTTTAATGTTATATAATATGAACCGGGGCACTGCAGTGAGGCACAATATGAACGGGAGACACTATATATAATGAGGCACAATATATCATAATGTGAATTGGGGGTACTGTGCAGCATAATGTGTACTTGCAGTTCTGAAATGTGACATAGGCTGAACTTAAGCACTACTGCGATTCATGAAAGAAACTAGGGCACTACTATGGGGCATAACATTGAATAAGGCTCTACTATGGTTCAGAAAATGAACTAGGGCACTATTATAGGGCATAACATTAACATTTTGAAGGGGCACACGTCCCAATGCTTCTAGTGTCTCTCTTGAAGCATTGGGAAGTGTGCCCCTTCAAAATGTTGCTATGGGGTCCACAAAGTTCTGGCTACGCTTCTGCTCCATATAATAAAAATTTTGCACGCCACAAGGGTGTGCAAGGGTTAAGGGGGTGTAGCCCCTTACGATGGTGTGAAGAGCGCCCGTAGAGCACGATGAATCACCTAGTGATTCTTTCAAACCCTAAATGCCTAGATGTATACAGTGGCATAATTAGAAGCTTAGAGGCCCCTGGCAAACTCTCAATGTGGGCCTCCTATTTGATTTCTATAAACCCTTAGGTTAACATGTCCTACATTAGGTTACAGGCACTCCCAGGGGACAGACACACCAACGGGCAGTCGCAAAGGTCCTCAGGGGGACACCAACCTTCATAGGCAGGCCCCAATGACAGAGGAGCCTCAAAGAAAAAAAAATAAAAGAACTCTCATTTTTCTGGGGGCACTTTTTAGTACTAATAATAAACCATAACTTTTAATTCAATAGTTCAAATGTATTTTTAAAAAAAACATGTACACCAATAGGGACAAACATTTTAGTGATACCGAGAATTACTATTGGTTGCTAGCAAAATATTCATAACAACCTCAGAAATCAAAGTGATAATTCAAAATAATGTTTGAGCAGTAATTATAATCATAGAGAATGGTCTGCCTTGACAGCACAGCCTATATCACACACAGTGTATATTGTGAGAATTCAACTACACTATGCTCATACTGTATACTAGGTGATTCATCGCGCACTGCGGGCGCTCTTCATACCGTCGCAAGGGGCCACACCCCCTTAACCCCTGCACGTCCTTTGGGCGGGCAATATTTGTATTATATGGAGTATAATACTCCAAGCATAATGTTGTTAGTGGTTAAATATTTTACGGCCAAAGGGCGTGCAATGTTCAAAGGGGCGTAGGCCCTTGCGACAGCGTGAAGTGAGGACACAGGGCACGATGAATGACCTAGTGTGTTAATAATATGTTATGTGTACATAATTTAAGTATAAAGACAATGGCCCTCATTCCGAGTTGATCGCTCGCTAGCTGCTTTTAGCAGCAGTGCAAACGCTAAGCCGCCGCCCTCTGGGAGTGTATCTTAGCTTAGCAGAAGTGCGAACGAAAGGATCGCAGCGCTGCTACAAAAAAAATTGTGCAGTTTCAGAGTAGCTGCAGACCTACTCCTACCTTGCGATCACTTCAGACTATTTAGTTCCTGTTTTGATGTCAGAAACACGCCCTGCGTTCGGCTAGCCACTCCCCCGTTTCTCCAGCCACTCCTGCGTTTTTATCTGGCACGCCTGCGTTTTTATACACACTCCCCGAAAACGGTCAGTTACCACCCAGAAACACCCATTTCCTGTCAATCACTCAACGATCAGCAGTGCGACTGAAAAGCTTCGCTAGACCTTGTGTAAAACTGCATCGGCTTTTGTGAAAGTACGTCGCGCGTGCGCAGTGCGCACCATACGCATGCGCAGAAGTGCCGAGTTTTAGCCTGATTGCTGCGCTGTGAACAATGGCAGCTAGCGATCAACTCGGAATGACCCCCAATCTTTGGTAAATACACATACACAGTGTGTGTGTGTTGGGAGATTATTTCTCATATATATATATATATATATATATATATATATATATATATAAAAACTATACAGCCCCTTCCCGTGTATAACTTCACATACACAGTGTGCACGCTGGGGACTTATCCCTCATAACAGTATATGGTGTTAGCCTCTCACCAGCTTCATTGTCCACGCACACTGCACACTACGGACTCTCACTCTGCACCAGAAACAGCAACCAACATGTTCCTTACTGGCCATGCAAGGGATGCTGGGAGTTGTAGTCTCCCCACAGCACTGCCGTGACATCATGGTGACGCGCACCCTCCGCAGTCTATCGTGCCAGATACACATATGCCCCACAGTGCCAGATATGCCCCATAATGCCAGATATACATATGTCATACTTGCCTACCTGACCCTCTCCATGAGGGAGAAAATGCTCTGTTCCTGGACTTTCCTGGTAATGTATGATTGCCATCACCTGTGGTGAAACACCTTTCTTATCAATTAACTAGCTCACCACAGGTGATGGCAATCATCCAGGAACAGAGCATTTTCTCCCTCATGGAGAGGGTCAGGTAGGCAAGTATGACATATGTCCCACAATGCCAGATAAACATATGCTTCACAGTGCCACATATGCCCCACAGTGCCATATATACATATGTCCCCAGTGCCAGATTTGCCCCACAATGCTAGTTATACATATGCCCCACAATGCCAGATATACATATGCCCCACAATGCTAGATATACATATGCCCTACAGTACCATATATACATATGCCCCCAGTGCCAGATATGCCCCACAATGCCAGTTATACATATGCCCCACCCGCCCCACACCTCCCTCCCGCTGATCACCCGCTGCTGCTGTGTCAGGGTCGGGAGACGGAGAGGAGAGCGGAGCACGGTCCCATCCCTCAGTGCTGCTCAGTCAGACTCTGGTGGTCTCCGGTGATGGCGTGTATCTTGTCAAATGAGGCGCCAGTTCGTTAGCCAATCAGAGCTCGTGGACCAGCAGCCAATCAGGAGCCGCGGCTGCCGGTCTGTGAGCTCTCATTGGCTAACGAACTGGTGCTCATTTGAGGAGATACATGCCGCAGCCGGAGACCAAAGTCTGACTGAGCAGCACTGAGGAACGGGGCCACGCTGCTCTCTCCTCTCCTTCCCTGACACAGCAGCGGGCTGGGAAGGAGAGGAGGAGCACATCGGCGGCTTTTACAGTAATAGCCGGTAACGGCGGCTATGGTGTGTGTGAGTGGCGGCCCGCGGGTACGTAGTACCAGCGGCTAGATTCTTAACAGTACGCCACACTTGCAAGCCTGGTCTCTCCTATTCAGATCTGTGACTCTTATGACTCAGAGCTCCTAGCCACGCCCAGCGTTAGCAAATGAGTCATAGAGTCACAGATCTGGACAAATATATAGGAGATATCTGCTTTATTATTCCATTTAATGACATGGGGCGGGACGTAATGAAGTTTGAGTACGGCGGCCATGTGGTATGCCGGCCGAACTTGGACTTTTTTTTTACTGGGGCAACCATGTACAAGGAATGGTTTAGCCTTGTACATGATTGTCCCTTTAAAAAAAAGTCAGAATTCGGCCGGCATTCCGCCTGGCCGCCAAATTCGGACTTCATTACATCCTGGCCATGGACTGAGTAAATAGTTCAGATCATAAGAAACAAGCATCCTCTTAGATTAATGCCTCCTACACATTCAGCGACACGCCGCCAAGCTGCCCAATGGTGGATATGGCCGACGGGCAACCTAGCCGGGGGGGGGGGGGGGGGTTTGGTGACAGGGGGAAGTGAAGTTTTTTTCACTCCCCCCGTTACACGGCTCCATAGCAGTGCATGCTAATATGGACGAGATTGTTCATACTGGCCTGCATGCATAAGCGACATGGCACCAACAATGAATGAGCGCGGGGCCGCGCATCGTTCATCGTTGGTGCCTACACACTGAACGATGTGAACGAGCTCTTGTTCATTAATGAACGAGAATGTTCATATCGTTCACTTATATCTTTAAGTGTGTAGGGCCCTTGACTCATGCATGATTAACACCTGACATTTTTAAGGAGTATTTCAATTCATTAGGGCAAGTATCTTCCAACGAATCTAGTGCATACACCCAACTGATTTGTGGTATTGTACACAGTGTAACATTCAGATTGTATCACACAACAACATGTATAGTAATAAAGGTGCAGACACACGGCGCGATGTGTGCTTACGATTTTGCCTAAATAGTCTAAATCGTAAGAAAAGTTAGCACATATTGCACCGTGTGTGCACAGCTTGCGATACCGATGTGCGTTCCCGCGCTGTTGGTATCGCAAGAAAAAATAGACTGTGCAGGCAAGGCAATTTTGACTATATTGTGTACAATCTAGTTTCCAGTATAGTTAAAATTGTACATATTCAAAATTGCATTGTGTGTATAAGTCAATATTGATGGTTCTGGGCTCCGTGGAGTTCAAGGGAAATCGCAAAAGTCAAAATCATCACTTAACCAGAATCGCACCATGTGTACTGTATGCACCTTAAGAGAAAGATTCTCTTTATGGTAGGACCTTAATATCTTTATCAAAATACAGATCTGCATCATTAGATAGCATAAGGAATGCAACTATCCACAATCAGTGTGTGGTTCAATAGAAATAGAATTTCAAAAGAAAATTTCAATGAAAATAATAAATCAGTCAGCAGGTAACAGTAGATAGTAAAATCGGAGGGTAGTGAATCCCTTTCACAGTGTGGATTCAGCTGCAGCCTGCTGTGTGCTATGCATTGTACACAGGGTCGGACTGCGCACAGGGGAAACCCACGATGGGCCCACCTCCTCTTCTAGGGATTAGGTTCCAGACTGTGCACTCATACATTATACATATGCTACCCTATACTGCACAGGACTATGGTGTATTGCTGTTATTTATCTGATATATAACAATGCATGCATTACAAGTAATTACTATATATATTTATCAAGGGACCCAGACCATGCACTCTCTAATGGTCAGCCAAACCTCTGTGGCAGCTGGCCACACCCCCTCTGGAGATTGTCCACACCCCTTAACATGGGCTCGACCACCGTATTTCCCCGATGAGCCCTTCTTGCCCCAGTCCGACACTGAGTGTACAGCAGGTGAGCGTGTTCGAAGTACGCTCTGGGATGTGAATAAGTTATATAGGCATCTGCTTTTGCACTAGGATGCCAGTAGACCCTGTTGGATCAGCGCAGGGACAAATGGTCTGTCTTGCAACAAGAGTAGCCTGAATTCAGAATGTTAGTGTAAAGAGCACGGTTAGCACATAGGCAGCACCACCTAGTTTCAGTGGTGTGTGCTGCTGCTCTCCATATGCCTCAGGTATTGGTGGGGGGTGAGCGATACTACACTGTGTGTGTGTGGGGGGGGGGGGGGGTGTTTGCTAGTAGGAAGGATAAAATGACTGGGTAATCCTTTCTAGACGGCGGTGTAAAGACCATGATACCACTGGCGCAGCAGGGTTACCTGAGCCAACATAAGTCAGAAATACAGGTCTGGGAAGTGGAAGTTACTTGCTGATCTTACTTGGTGTCAATGTGTCATTCATGCTGTGGGAGGGTGCTGTGACCATATGCTGCTGGGGTGCTCCTCTCGTGCGCAGCGGGCACCCTGGGATTAGACAGCCGTTCCGCACTGGTTCTTCCTTGGGTAAGTGGCAGACAGTGGGGGGTCAGATGGGCCCAGCAGGCAGCAGCATCAGCATGGTCGTGGCAAACAGTGATCCGGGAGTCCAGGTGGCTGCTTCGGGGCTATCCAGACTTATGGAAAGCGGATCCGGAACTTGGTAGGCCCCCTTCACCTTGTGGGCCCTTGGACAATTGCCAGTCTAGACACCCTGTAGTTATGCCACTGAATGTATAATAACGATATGTAGTACAAGTATATGTAATCTAATATAGATACACATTGCTGATGATGTGCATCCTCAGACAACTTTAATACTATGTGCCTACAAGCCCTACAGCAACTTTTGCTGGGGTTTTCTTCACACATTTCCATGTATAATAAAGCAGAATTGTTTATTGTCAGTGCACTTACTGCCCTGTAATATTTAAAAAAAAAACTCTTCTGTGCTCTCTCCATTGGATTTCCCTGTATTCCGATAGCAGCTTTGGGTCATTTTAAGATCATCTTCATCCTTTATTGCAGGTGCAGCAAAACTCTGAAACGCCAGGCAGCGGGTATAGCAAATCATGCAGAAATCGGAACAAATACAGGTTGGCAAAGAAAGGGCAAACATGAGACAGAAGGTGCAGAGGACCCTGTTCCTGAGAGCTTACATTCTTCTATCTAGAGGGATATGGCAGAGCAAGCAAAATAACATCTACAAGCTCATATGAATACAAGTGTTGTTGTCTGAATATACTGTAGAAAACTTTAAGACCATAGCACACGGTCACAGACAGGCTGCTATTTATGGCTCCTTCCCAATCCATGTGTCCTTGACTCCCTTGCTGATTTGCATTGCTATTAGTAATTGATAGTTGAAATGGTGTTAATACTGCATTAAATGAAGATCTTTGCAGTCTACTGGTGGAGTAGAACCAAAGTTCCAGCAGAGGAAAAGGGTTAACCAGAAGAGAAGGCGACAAATCAAATCCTTTCCTGTGCCTGTGAGTGATTAGCGACTGCTTTCCCCCACCCAGCAGAACTGGCACAGAATGATCACGGGAAATGTGCGCACATGAGAAGACGGGAGGGACCTCTGCTTAACCACTTCCCTGCTGCGCTTTCTTACAAACGTTACTTTCACAGATTGCTGGATCTGGATGTTGTTACTGAGGGGCAGATGTATTAAGCCTGGAGAAGTGATAAAGCAGTGATAAGTGGAAGGTGATAACGCACCAGCCAATCAGCTCCTAACAGTCAATTTAGATATTGGAGTTGATTGGCTGGTGCGTTATCACCTTCCACTTATCACTGCTTTATCACTGCTCCAGGCTTAATACATCTGCCCCTTAGATCAGTACAGTACAGATGTATTTCCATACAGAACCAAGACTGAACAGCAGTCTTAAGTCGGGTACACAATGAGCGATGGGTACTAAGGTTTGTTTAGAGCTTATACTAATTAGTTTAGATAGAGTAGCAGCTACGGAGAGATAAGGATTCCACTTTCCCTATGATTGTATGTCTAGAACAAAAGGGTGTACTGCCAGGGCTCACTCTTAAACTAAAGGATACAATAAAAATTAATATGCAAGTTTTTCAAAATAAAATTAAAATTTATTTGATATAAAATAGATGCAAATGTTATCTGTATAGCTATGTGTGTGAAATAATCCTAATACCGGTGTACATAGACAAATCACATAAAACAAAAAAGACACAACATTTAAGGACAAATGATAAAATTCAGTAGGGGTGATGGTAAAAACGCTTGTGCGTTTTACTCTATCTTCAGAATCATTCTTTTTTTCTTTGGTTGTGACGTGTGGCTTGATTGCAGTATTTAAAATGTACTTTGAGCTATGAACTTGAAGGATCAAATAACTTTCATGTACAATTGTACAGTCTCTTCCGTTAAGAGCGTGTGGCAGGGTATAATCTTTGAGCGGGTACTCATTTAAAGATGGTCCCGCTGGCGGAGAAGAAGGCTGCAGTAGTAGTGGAGGTTCAGGTGACTGCCGGCAGACAGTAAGAACTGAGCTCCGGGGATCAGCGTATAGTGTGTCCGGATCCGTTGCTCGGCAATCTACGCGTTTGGCCTGTGGATCAGGCGTTGATCCTGACGAAGCCTGATCCACAGGCGTAACACATAGATTGCCGAGCAACGGATCCGGACACGCTATACGCTGAGTCCTTTAGGTGCATTTTGGCAAACACCAGGCGGGCTGCCATGTGCTTTTTACTAAGGACTGGCTTCCATCGGACCACTCTTCCATACAGGCCTGATTGGTGGATTGCTGCAGAGATGGTTGTCCTTCTGGAAGGTTCTCCTCTCTCCACAGAGGAATGCTGTAGCTCTGATAGAGTGACCATTGGGTTCTTGGTCACCTCCTGACTAGGGCCTTTCTCCCCCGATTGCTCAGTTTTCGATGGTCGGCCAGCTCTAGGAAGAGTCCTGGTGGTCCCGAGCTTCTTCCATTTACGGATGATGGAGGCCACTGTGCTCATTGGGACCTTCAAAGCACCAGATATTTTTCTGTACCCTTCCCCAGATTTGTGCCTTGAGACAATCCTGTCTCGGAGGTCTACAGACAATTCCTTTGACTTTATGCTTGGTTTGTGCTCAGACGCACTGTCAAGTCTCGGACCTTATATAGACAGGTGTGTGCCTTTCCAAATCATGTCCATGCAACTGAATTTACCACAGGTGGACTCCAATTAAGCTGTAGGAACATCTCAGGGATGATCAGTGGAAACAGGATGCACCTGAGCTCAATTTGGAGCTTGATGGCAAAGGCTGTGAATACTTCTGTACATGTGATTTCTTAGTTTTTTTATATTTTTTATATATTTGCAAAAATAAAAAATAAAAACTTTTCACGTTGTCATTATGGGGTATTGTGTGTAGAATTTTGAGGGGAAAAATGAATTTATTCCATTTTGGAGTAAGGCTGTAACATAACAAAATCTGGAAATGCTTTCCGGATGCACTGTATACCCCTACAGGAAATATACATCACCTGTTCACACTACAGATGAGCCAGTTTGGTTTCCTGGAAACTGAACCCACCCAAACTTACCGTTTCCGATTGGATCATGGTCCAGGCTCGGGTCTTTCCGCCATGTTTGGATCCAAAAATGAGGTCAAACATCAACTTCTTGGATTCGGGCAACATTTCAAATTCCCATTGAAGTCTATGGGCTGACTGCTGATTGTCTGAGAGAGACATTCTCACAGCTCTCTGCCAATAGCTCCCTGCATTCTCGTCCAGCCCAGAGGCTGCTGCAGCCACATGCCAGCCAGGCACTGCTCATGCTGAGAGACCGGTGTATACACTGCAGCGCCCGGACCACCATCATCCTCCCAGACACCACTACCGGGGGCATTTACCATCAGGGTGGCCCCCTCCCACCTGCTGCCACAGTAAGTGCACTATTAAGCAAGGTACACACTATACAATTATCTGGCAGATCTGGCTGGTTGGAATGAAAATTTGGTAATGGATGAGAGCAAATGACAATCGACCATTTGCTCTTAAACACTGTAAAAGTAACAAAACCTGTCATTCATATAAATTAGTTAAACACAAAATTAAACCAACTTGGATGACCGACAGTCATGAAGGGGGAATACATTTCCAACTCACACTGCAACCCGCACTGTATCTGACTCATATTGTAACCCACTCTCTATCCGACCTCTACTGTATCCGGCCCATGACCCGTATTGTGCGTCTCGCTCTGTAACCTGCTCATTATCTAACTGTGTGTCCCAAAGTATTCCGCATTGTACCCCGCACGTTCTTCCACACTAGATCCTCAAGTACGGAATGCTGTTTTTATGGTTGGGGAATTTTGGGGAGCTGCTGGATGAAGAAGAGTCTGGTTCCCTGCTGGGATAAGGAGCTGGCACTGATTACCTCGCTGTGGGGGGCACGATGCCTAGGACACACTACACTTGCTGTCTGCATATTCCTGGAGCGCTGCTGACTGCCACACATTGGTCTCTACGCCCTATTAGAGGGGAACGGGCTGCCTTAACAAAAAAGATGATTGATTGGGGTTTTACATAGGTACGGAGTGCCAGTCACCAGTGGCTGGTGCCCCCAAGAAGGAGGTACAGATTGGGCACTGAGAATAGGCATGTTATGGGGGCATGTGGACTAATGTAGGGGGCATTCATTCCTGCTGTAGATATTTTACACATTGTTTAGGTTTTCTTTTTTCTTTGCTGTATGTTAACTGCAGAAAAAGAAGATATGAGACAGCGCTTCTTACTTTGACGTCCTTTTATATAAATGAAACACAATATTACTGTCACAATCCTGACTGTAGGTTTTATATTTGGTGACTTACCCCTGCCATCTGTCCTGGATCTTGTGTCTTTTCACTCACGGAGTTAAACAGCTCGTCAGCACTATGAGTTTGCCTGAGTTCTCTGCCTGAGAGGTAATAGTTAATTAGCTCCACCTGTGGTGATCTCCTGTGTGAGGCTGAATTCAGTAATCTGAACTTTAGGTCTAAAAGCAAGCATCCTGTGTTTTGCAGAAGTTCAGGCTTCAGTGTTCTCTCGGCCTGCTAGGCCTCATTCTACATCACAGCCTTGGCTAGAGTAGTCACATGACAGTGACTGTTCACCTGACCCAGAGTTGTTCAATCCTCTGCCAGCCTGAGACTCTCTGCATCACCTAATCCTGCTCACCAATCACCAAGGACCAGGAAGTATAAATCAGGAGGCTGAGTTAGAAACTGGGCCAGTTCCTCGTGTCACACACAGCTTTGTGTGAGTCTTCAAGCTGAGCTCTCTAAAGGTAATCTTTGTACCTAAGTTCCTGTGGAAACTCTGTTCCCTTGTTACCGTTTGGTTTACTTTTGTGTTGCCATTGATTTCACCATTTCCATGAGTCTCAATGTAAAGGCACAGCTGCAGTGGTTCGTCTTAAAGGCACAGTACTGAATTCCGTATTCTCCACTGAAAACCACAGCTGTCGTGTTTCAGTTTTACTGCTGTTGTAGTTGTGATCTCCAGAGCTCCCATATCCCTGTGGCTTCTGTGTCTCTGCATCTCCGTGCCTCAGTACCTCCGTGCCTCAGTACCTCCGTGCTTCCAGCATCTCCGTGACTCAGTACCTCCGTGCTTCCAGCATCTCCGTGACTCAGTACCTCCGTGCCTCAGTACCTCAGTGCTTCCAGCATCTCCGTGACTCAGCACCTCGTGCTTCCAGTACCTCTGTGCTTTCGGCATCCCGTGCCTCAGCACCTCCGTGCTTCCAGCATCTCCGTGACTCAGTACCTCCGTGCTGTCAGCACCCCGTGACTCAGCACCTCCGTTCCCCCCAGCATCTTCGTGCCTCCAGCACCTCGTGCCTCCAGCACCTCCGTGTTTCTACGCACCCTAGTGTCTCTACGCACCCGTGTCTCTACGCACCCCAGTGTCTCTTCGCACCCCAGTGTCTCTACGCACCCCAGTACCTCCAAGCACCTCAGTGCGTCCAAGCACTTCCGTGCCTCCAGTACCTCTGTGCTTTCAGCATCCCGTGCCTCAGCACCTCGTGCCTCCAGCACCTCCGTGTCTCTACGCACCCCAGTGTCTCTACGCACCCCAGTACCTCCAAGCACCTCAGTGCGTCCAAGCACTTCCGTGCCTCCAGTGCCTCTGTGCTTTCAGCATCCCGTGCCTCAGCACCTCGTGCCTCCAGCACCTCCGTGTCTCTACGCACCCCAGTACCTCCAAGCACCTCAGTGCGTCCAAGCACTTCCGTGCCTCCTAGTACCTCAGTGTCTCCAAGCGCCTCCTAGCACCTTAGTTTCTCCAAGCATCTCAGTGTCTCCAAGCTACAGTGCACTTTAGCACAGTTGTACCTGGTATCTTCACTGATTCATCAGCACCTTTCCAGTTCTGTCTTTCAGGAGACCTTCAGCGTCCACACGTGCCTCCTGTCTGTCGACCTAATCCTGCATGAGGAGAACCTACAACACTCCCAAACCAGGTCAGTGGTAGTATTCATATAATCCTCCAGTCGCCCGCACAGACTTCACTAACACCGGGTTCACAAAACCACAGTCATGACAGTAGGAACTGGCCCCATGGACCCGGCTGAAAGTGTTTGTCTGACGCAAGACCTCCTAAGCAATATTGCAGGACGCTTGTGTCAAAGTCAAAAATATTACATAGAGAGAACATACAAACTACACACATTTAAGTTGCTATACTTGCAAATATGCGCAGCGAGCACAGCAATATATGGTAACACACGCATTTGCTCAGACATGGCACGGAGATGGATTCGGCGCTTGTTTCATACAGTACATGGTTATGATAATGTCGGGCACCAGACATCATGGAGATTTAGAATTGGCTGATGAATTGATGTCATGAATGTGTATTATTTGAACAGAACCAGATGCGCCCGTCATGTTTGGTATTGAAGCAAGCAGATTGATGTGTGGGTTAGTTTGAGGATTGTTGTGAAGTTGTGGGACATTGCAGCGGATAGATATGATTATATGTATAAAAGCTAAGATCATTTTGTTAGAACAATGAATGATCAAGCCAACCCTTTACTAAGATTTCAGGGCTGAACCTGATTAGCATATACAAAGCAAAAGAGACCCCTCCCCCAGGAACTAGGAAAACAGGCATGGCTAGAAAAGAAGTCAGTTTCAGTTTGCTTGGGGCCTCTGAGGACAGATATACTGTAGCTACTCACACAGCTACCTGGCACCCAGCAGCATGGCGGCTACATCCCCAGGACTGACCTCCAAACTAAAGGCTAAGTATTGAATTCACATGGCTAGATAAGGAAATATAGACAGATTGCTTTAAGGTCAATGGTGCTGGTTTAAATAGGATATTGTAACTTGTTTGTGTGATAGATCTGGGAATATGTGCTGGTAGCAATGGCAGGCTGATATGTGTGGTTACATTGTGATCTGGTCTTGTGATGAATATGCTCTGGTTATTGAGATACTGAAGTTGTTTGGAATGTGAAATTGAATAAGATGGTTCTAGGAAGTTGGATTGTAATTGTGAAAGGTGATTTAGATGGTTTAGAATTGTAAAATCAGAACATATGCATTGTTTTGAGGCTTGGACATTTTGGAATAAAATGGAGTCTTGTGTCTTCTGCTATGTGATTGTGGTGTAGCAGAGAGTGCCATGTGTTTGGACCTGCAAATCTAAAATGGCTGCTGCCGGGTATTTTCCCCTCCCCCTTTCAACCATGTGGTGCAGTCTTTGGAATCATGGGAGTTTTCCCAAAATGGAGTCTAGCTTCTGTCCCATGCGGTATTGTAGGGTTGTGTATATAGGGACAGCCAGTATGGGTAAGGTCAAGTATTTTCTCCACAAAGATTCTCAGCATTGACTAACTGCGCAGCGATTGTCTCTCACATGTGTAGTTTTATCCGCAATCATATTGATCTTACTGTTATTGTGAGCCATTTCTCTCTCTCTCTCTTTTCTCCTCTTTCTCTCTTATTTTCCCTTAAAACGTAATTGTATTGTATTGTATTTCCCGTGTAGTTATCTGGTTAGTTAGTCTATGTTATATTGTAGTGTATGACTTGTATTGTATTAATTCTTTTGCAAGTATAACATTCATAATATATATATAAGGCGTTGGACCCTAAGCACGGTATCTGTGTATTTCTTATAGTGTTAAGTATTCTCAGAGCGTCGGTGACGCTCGAACAGCTTTTAAGTTAATAAGGTTATACTGTGCTGCATTTACACTCTATCACTACACTAAGGTCTTACTGCATAATACACTGTTTATGGTTTAGATATAAAGGTTTAACATTGTGAGCGTCAGCGCCGCTGGTGATCTCCTCGTGGTCCCGAGCGTCCGCTACGCTATAGCGAATCATTACGTTAGTCGGCAGCCAATAGCGTGCCTGCCTGTGATCTCTTGGCCGTGAGCGAACGTGACGCTTGAGCGTCTCGACTACGGCTAAGCGATTGTTACGCAACATGCGTACCCTTACGGTACTCCATACGTAAATAGCGTACAGTGTTCTTAGACCTCATAAAGGGTATTATATAAGATAAATATTTAGCTTTATCACTTGGAAGGTCTGGAGTCGACTCAGCATCAATTAGCACAGTGTCTGCAGCGGAATTCTTTCTCCAGAGATTCTCTGACCTTCTGCACTAAGACTCCTGACCAACTGCAGATTTTCTTCCAGATGTTATTACAGTTACAAGAACTTTTGTCTAGTATTCTTTCTGTGATGCCTGATCTCTTCAGGAATACTACCAACGTTGTTGATCCTGTTTTGTCCCATCCAGTTAATAGAGTCTCTTCCTCTGTGCAAGGAAAAGTTGTTCATCAGAGCTATCCACGGCCCAAACTCTCTGAAGCTGAACGTCAGCGGCGTAGGGAGCTACACCTCTGTCTTTACTGTGGAAATTCCAGTCATTTTGTTAAAGACTGCATTCTTCGTAAGCCAGGGAATGGTGACAAATCTCAGTATCACAGTGCTCATGTCTACAAGTCATCCACAGTAGCCGATCCTGCTACTGCTGACGGGGGTATCAAGATGGCTACTCTGAAAGAGACTCAAATTTATGACTGGGGTCCGATGATTAAAAGACCTTATCCCAAGTTGGGTGTCCAGAGAAGAATGTTTAAGCCATTTAGAGTCACAGAGGCGTCCGTGTCTTCAGCCCCAGGAGGGGCGTCCGTGTCTTCAGCCCCAGGAGGGGCGTCTTCAGAGTGTCCAGCCCCAGGAGGGGCGTCTTCAGAGTGTCCAGCCCCAGGAGGGGCGTCTTCAGAGTGTCCAGCCCCAGGAGGGGCGTCTTCAGAGTGTCCAGCCCCAGGAGGGGCGTCTTCAGAGTGTCCAGCCCCAGGAGGGGCGTCCGTATCTCCAGCCCCTGTGAGGGGTTCAAAGGGTCCAGCCCCAGAGAGTCTACAGAGTGCTGCCCAGCCAGAGAGTCTACAGAGTGCTGCCCAGCCAGAGAGTCTACAGAGTGCTGCCCAGCCCCGTGAAGTGGGGGCTCTTGCCTCAGCCCAGCCCCGTGAAGTGGGGGCTCTTGCCTCAGCCCAGCCCCGTGAAGTGGGGGCTCTTGCCTCAGCCCAGCCCCGTGAAGTGGGGGCTCTTGCCTCAGCCCAGCCCCGTGAAGTGGGGGCTCTTGCCTCAGCCCAGCCCCATGAAGAGGGGGCTCTTGCCTCAGCCCAGCTCCATGAAGAGGGGGCTCCTGCCGGTCCAGCAATACTCCAGGCCCTGCCTGGTCAGTCCGTTCCGGTTCCAGCTGGTCCATCGATACTCCAGGACCAGCCTGGTCAGTCTCCTTTGGCTCCAGCCAATTCAAGTATCCTCGGATCTAATCCAGTCCTACTCGTCCAGCCAGAGATTTCTCCAGTTTCAGTCTGTTCAAACTCATCTGGACTCAAACCGATTCCAAGCATTGGTCCGAGTAAAGAACTTTTGTCAGTTGGTCCCAGTAAAGGACTTCCACCATCTAGTTCTAAAATTAGACTTCAGTCTGTCTCTGATTCTGTTTCCTCGTCTTCCAGCTTTGAGTCCACAACTTCTGCAGGGAAATCTAATACATCTTCTCATCAATGTCAGAATAAATCTGCTGTAGCCACCAAAGTCAAGAAAATTCCCAAGGCTACGCACTTAAAGTCTGAATGTGCTACAGAGCCGGATACCGATCTGAGTACAGTTTTCTCAGCTTTGTCCCTAAGCTTGTCTGAGCAACCTAATGTTCCATCTGCTGATTCGGATAAAGGACATCAGACTAATATTGCTGAGAAGGATACTGATGTTGCTTTCTCAATCCAGTCATCAGTCATTTGCCTCAGTCGCAGACGCGAGTGTCGCAGCTTCAGGGGAAATTACTAGCATCACCATCCAGAATGAGATTTCAAGTGACTTTTCAGTCTCATTTGAGGATTCCAGTGAGGCAACTTCAGAAAGGATATTTTCTCATCAATGTCGGGATAATTCTGCGGTAGCATCTAAAGTCAAAAAAAATACCAAGGCTATTGACCTAATGTCTGAATGTGTACCTCAGTCTAATGTTTCAGTGACATCTGTTTCCTTGAGTCCAATTTCATCCTCCACTCAGTCTTCTGAACATTCAGCCAATGCTCCGTTTTTTTACTCCTCGCTTTCTGAGCAAGATAATGCCTTGATGAACCAATACCTTAAGAATTTCAGTGATGCCAAGAATTGGGAAACTGTACAAAGACAACAGCCTGTTGATTTAAGAGTTGGTTATGTTTCCATTGATTCCACTCCAAGTTCCTTGTGTTATTCTGAACTTGTTAATGCAGCTTACAAAACGGATGTAGTTACTCCCAAAGAAGACTGGTATCTTCCAATAGACTTGGACTCAGACTCTGAATTTGATTCAGTTCATGATTCTACTCCTTTCCTGGGAGGTCCCATTCGTTCCTGTTATACTTTAACGCATGAAGAGGATCCAGAATTACCAAAAAACTCTACAGGTCTCGGTATGAAAAGTCCTCACTATAGAACAAGAATTAATTTAAGCCTCAGTGGAGTGCTAGCTTCAAAAGCACAATCCTCTCGTACTACTAATCTAGGAAAGAAACCTTCTACAGTTTATTCCTCAGTCCTTTCAGATGAAGGAAATTCCAGTTTTGTCAATGATGGATGGTCTACCTGTTCTGAAGATGAAGATCAGGAAGACTTCTAAAGAATCCAGCTTAAGTTTTGTTTCTGGACCCTCTGGTTTCCAATTTTTAGAAGCTTTGTGTACAAGTTATTCATCAAGTTCCTCTAAGATTCAAGATGGGTGTCCGGAGTCCACCCTTGAAGAGGGGGATACTGTCACAATCCTGACTGTAGGTTTTATATTTGGTGACTTACCCCTGCCATCTGTCCTGGATCCTGTGTCTTTTCACTCACGGAGTTAAACAGCTTGTCAGCACTATGAGTTTGCCTGAGTTCTTTGCCTGAGAGGTAATAGTTAATTAGCTCCACCTGTGGTGATCTCCTGTGTGAGGCTGAATTCAGTAATCTGAACTTTAGGTCTAAAAGCAAGCATCCTGTGTTTTGCAGAAGTTCAGGCTTCAGTGTTCTCTCGGCCTGCTAGGCCTCATTCTACATCACAGCCTTGGCTAGAGTAGTCACATGACAGTGACTGTTCACCTGACCCAGAGTTGTTCAATCCTCTGCCAGCCTGAGACTCTCTGCATCACCTAATCCTGCTCACCAATCACCAAGGACCAGGAAGTATAAATCAGGAGGCTGAGTTAGAAACTGGGCCAGTTCCTCATGTCACACACAGCTTTGTGTGAGTCTTCAAGCTGAGCTCTCTAAAGGTAATCTTTGTACCTAAGTTCCTGTGGAAACTCTGTTCCCTTGTTACCGTTTGGTTTACTTTTGTGTTGCCATTGATTTCACCATTTCCATGAGTCTCAATGTAAAGGCACAGCTGCAGTGGTTCGTCTTAAAGGCACAGTACTGAATTCCGTATTCTCCACTGAAAACCACAGCTGTCGTGTTTCAGTTTTACTGCTGTTGTAGTTGTGATCTCCAGAGCTCCCGTATCCCTGTGGCTTCTGTGTCTCTGCACCTCCGTGCCTCAGTACCTCCGTGCTTCCAGCATCTCCGTGACTCAGTACCTCCGTGCTTCCAGCATCTCCGTGACTCAGTACCTCTGTGCCTCAGTACCTCCGTGCTTTCAGCATCTCCGTGCCTCAGTACCTCCGTGCTTCCAGCATCTCCGTGACTCAGTACCTCCGTGCCTCAGTACCTCAGTACCTCCATGCTTCCAGCATCTCCGTGACTCAGCACCTCCGTGCTTCCAGTACCTCTGTGCTTTCGGCATCCCGTGCCTCAGCACCTCCGTGCTTCCAGCATCTCCGTGACTCAGTACCTCCGTGCTTTCAGCACCCCGTGCCTCAGCACCTCCGTTCCCCCCAGCATCTTCGTGCCTCCAGCACCTCCGTGTTTCTACGCACCCTAGTGTCTCTACGCACCCCAGTGTCTCTACGCACCCCAGTGTCTCTTCGCACCCCAGTGTCTCTACGCATCCCAGTACCTCCATGCACCTCAGTGCGTCCAAGCACTTCCGTGCCTCCAGTACCTCTGTGCTTTCAGCATCCCGTGCCTCAGCACCTCGTGCCTCCAGCACCTCCGTGTCTCTACGCACCCCAGTGTCTCTACGCACCCCAGTACCTCCAAGCACCTCAGTGCGTCCAAGCACTTCCGTGCCTCCTAGTACCTCAGTGTCTCCAAGCGCCTCCGCGCCTCCTAGCACCTTAGTTTCTCCAAGCACCTCAGTGTCTCCAAGCTACAGTGCACTTTAGCACAGTTGTACCTGGTATCTTCACTGATTCATCAGCACCTTTCCAGTTCTGTCTTTCAGGAGACCTTCAGCGTCCACACGTGCCTCCTGTCTGCCGACCTAATCCTGCATGAGGAGAACCTAGATTCGGCCATCTCTGCTGCGGTTCCTCTTCCCAGTCACCGGAAGAAACCCAGAGTTCACAACACTCCCAAACCAGGTCAGTGGTAGTATTCATATAATCCTCCAGTCGCCCGCACAGACTTCACTAACACCGGGTTCACAAAACCACAGTCATGACAATTTCACAATATCACATATAAATACCGGCCAGTATTATTTAAAAATATATTATAATTTACATTATAAGAAAAAAACAATGTAGCCTAATCACTTTATGGAGCTGCCAATTCTAATACTCTATTTGCTACAATAAACCTACAGTATTATATTGCAGAGGTATCCCTCTATCTTCTCTGGAGGCAAATAAACAGCTGTAGTATGCAGATTAGAGTCCCACTATGGATGATTCCAGTGCAGTTCTTTTAGGTACAGCATGCACATGTACCAATCAGATCAAAGGGTATTATGCAGTTCTTTATACATGCCAAGCATAAGCATAGATGTTAGAGCGTGTTAGTAGAAAGCAAATCTTTCCAGCACATTGATCTCAGGCACCAAATAGGCTGCTGGTTAGTGTGTAAACAGTTCTTTTAAGTGCACCATGCAAAGCACCAATTACCTCTCACAGCTGCTCCTCTCACTTGTAGCCCTGCCTGTGTTATCAGGCTGCTGTGTAGAGTCCGTTCTGTTCCCCCTTAGCACTGGGGTGTTGAATTAAATGTGAGCCGGTCGGCTTCACAAACAATGCTGCAGGAGTGTTTTTTTCTCTCCCAAGGTGTCCTGCTTGTGACAAACGCGTTTCTCCGCCTCCTAATTAACATCGGCGGCTTCCTCAGTGTCAGTGACCACCACAGTGACACAGTGACCACCAGTATATATAGCAGTACGGTACGGAAGGTCACTGCTGTACCTACCTCTGTGTCGTCATTAAGTATACTATCCATCTACATTCTATACCTGTGGTGCATTTTAGTTTTGCAGTTTGCTGACACAGTGACCACCAGTATACTATATATAGCAGTACGGTACGGAAGGCCAGTGCTGTACCTACCTCTGTGTCGTCATTAAGTATACTATCCATCTACATTCTATACCTGTGGTGCATTTTAGTTTTGCAGTTTGCTGACACAGTGACCACCAGTATATATAGCAGTATGGTACGGAAGGCCACTGCTGTACCTACCTCTGTGTCGTCATTAAGTATACTATCCATCTACATTCTATACCTGTGGTGCATTTTAGTTTTGCAGTTTGCTGACACAGTGACCACCAGTATACTATATATAGCAGTACGGTACGGAAGGCCACTGCTGTACCTACCTCTGTGTCGTCATTAAGTATACTATCCATCTACATTCTATACCTGTGGTGCATTTTAGTTTTGCAGTTTGCTGACACAGTGACCACCAGTATATATAGCAGTACGGTATGGAAGGCCACTGCTGTACCTACCTCTGTGTCGTCATTAAGTATACTATCCATCTACATTCTATACCTGTGGTGCATTTTAGTTGTGCGCAGTATATATAGTAGTAGGCCATTGCTATTGATACTGGCATATAATTCCACACATTAAAAAATGGAGAACAAAAATGTGGAGGTTAAAATAGGGAAAGATCAAGATCCACTTCCACCTCGTGCTGAAGCTGCTGCCACTAGTCATGGCCGAGACGATGAAATGCCATCAACGTCGTCTGCCAAGGCCGATGCCCAATGTCATAGTAGAGAGCATGTACAATCCAAAAAACAAAAGTTCAGTAAAATGACCCAAAAATCAAAATTGAAAGCATCTGATGAGAAGCGTAAACTTGCCAATATGCCATTTATGGCACGGAGTGGCAAGGAACGGCTGAGGCCCTGGCCTATGTTCATGGCTAGTGGTTCAGATTCACATGAGGATGGAAGCACTCATCCTCTCGCTAGAAAACTGCAGTGCCACTCCTAGATGGGCCAGGTGTTTGTGTCGGCCACTTGGGTCGCTTAGCTTAGTCACACAGCTACCTCATTGCGCCTCTTTTTTTCTTTGCATCATGTGCTGTTTGGGGACAATTTTTTTCAAGTGCCATCCTGTCTGACACTGCAGTGCCACTCCTAGATGGGCCAGGTGTTTGTGTCGGCCACTTGTGTCGCTTAACTTAGTCACACAGCGACCTTGGTGCGCCTCTTTTTTTCTTTGCATCATGTGCTGTTTGGGGACTATTTTTTTGAAGTGCCATCCTGCCTGACACTGCAGTGCCACTCCTAGAT
Source organism: Pseudophryne corroboree (assembly GCF_028390025.1). NCBI lineage: Eukaryota > Metazoa > Chordata > Amphibia > Anura > Myobatrachidae > Pseudophryne > Pseudophryne corroboree. Next base: position 182,902,615 of record NC_086445.1, read on the forward strand.
GGGCCAGGTGTTTGTGTCGGCCACTTGTGTCGCTTAGCTTAGCCATCCAGCGACCTCGGTGCAAATTTTAGGACTAAAAATAATATTGTGAGGTGTTCAGAATAGACTGGAAATGAGTGGAAATTATGGTTATTGAGGTTAATAATACTATGGGATCAAAATGACCCCCAAATTCTATGATTTAAGCTGTTTTTTAGGGTTTTTTGAAAAAAACACCCGAATCCAAAACACACCCGAATCCGACAAAAAAATTTCGGTGAGGTTTTGCCAAAACGCGTCCGAATCCAAAACACGGCAGCGGAACCGAATCCAAAACCAAAACACAAAACCCGAAAAATGTCCGGTGCACATCACTACATATTATAGGCCGGTCTGGAAACCGGTAACGACTTGGAATAAACAATGGTTGACCTGGAAGCCCATGATGACTTCAAACAGGACTTAACACAGATACTTGGCAATATCGATGATTGGCCTGTAAACCAATGGTAACTTTAAACAGGATTTGTATAGGCAATTGGAAATACAGATGACCGGCCTGAAAACCGATAGTGACTTGAAACAGGATTGTACAGGCAATTGGTAATACAGATGATCGGCCTGGAAACCGATAGGAACTTGCCACAAAGCTACACAGTCAATAGGCAATGCTTGTAGTATACTTTAGTGCAGGTTGAATGGCACAGTGCTGATGCAGAGTAGTAACAAACAGGTGAGTAGGATATGCAGCACCTGGAGAGAGTCTCTTACTGCAAGTGGTTGTAGGAGCATAGTGTAGCTGAAGCTAAAGTCAAACTGAGTGGCCGGTGCCTGTAGTTCCATGGAACAGTTTGACACAAGGGAATCTCAGGAGAGTGGAGCCAGGAGACTATGTGCACTAGATGCGACGCGTTGTTCAAGCAATGATACTGAGCCGGCGTTCTGGCTTTATACCAGCAGGCATTGGATGATTGAGTCATGTGTGCAGACACAGCGCAGGATTGGATGTTACTGAGTCAGCTGACCGCCAGTGTCATGGCGGCGCCCATGCAGTATAGATGGCGGGAACACAGCGGGGTACACGCCAGATGGAATTCAGTGGTGCACAGAGGTAGTGGAGCCTGTGCACTGTGGACAGGGTACACATGCAGCATCAAGCTGGGAGTGTGACCTCCGGAGGCCCGTGCACCAGCGCGCTGGTAAGTGAGACACCGCTGAATGCTGATTCCTGACAGGGGAGAGTGAGATATATTCTTTGTACCTTGTTATATTGTGAGAGGATGTAGTGAAAATGCCGCCAGACTGGATCCGTTCTTTTAGCGGGACACTCGCGTTCTGCTTCGGCGGGTGGGAGGTTAGGTTTAGGCATTAAAAGGTGGGCTGCCGGGGTCCCTGAGCAAGTCACTGTGAATTTTCCTAAAATTACTGATTTTAGGAACAATCAGACTTGCTCTGGAGGTGCGTGGAAAAAGATGCAGAGATTTCTATACAAATCGCTGCGTCGCATTTTCAGTCCAGCAATTGACTACCAAAACCTTGTTAAGTGTAACTCAGGCAGCATTGTCCATTTCACTGCGCAAATAGGTAGAACTTACTGCTCCCAAACAGGTGAGGGTGTGACTGCACACCTGACCAGTATAGAACAATTATATATATATATATATATATATATATATATATATATTTATAAAAACATCATACCGTATGTGGAGTAAGTTCTTTCACGTTTCCCTTATTTAGTTGCTATTTAATAACCTACTGAATATATTTCATTTACTTATTTATGTACACCTATAGTACCAAGCTATTTCTGGTGTCTGCCTTCATCAGTAGGTATGCTCTATTGATCTGTGCTTGCAAGTACGGAATGTGTACACCACTCCTCAGTCTTTCAGAATTAAGCAGAGTGATTTACAGAACTACACAATTCTATGTGACACTTGTGTCCAGAATGTCATCAATAAACATTTTACTCAGGTATCAGTCTGTCAGCGTGACCCTACACTACAATTTGTGTCGCTGAATGATGCCTTAGCAACATTAAAGTTCTGCTGTTGTTACATTTTTCTGTAAAGACTTCATGACTAACAACATTTTTGTCCTATTACCAGAAAAACTGACATTAGTAAGAGCACTTCCGATGCAGGGCCACAATCACACAGGGGGCCTCATTCAGGGCCTCACGCAGTACCGATGTGCACATCGTTGGCCTTTTTTTTATTTTATGCAATTGCGCATGTGCAAAAATCCCTACAAACTCCTACGGCACATGCGTTACACAGAGTGTACCCACAAAGGCGATGTTGTTAATGCACACACCAATGGTCCATGTTATGGGAGTGTCGTGGTTGTGTCAGTGAGAGTTGCTGCATACACAAATGCACAGCCGCAGGCATAGGAGACCACAGTCAGGTGGAGAAACTGCGCCCTCCATAGGGCTGCATCAAGTTTCCAAAGTATGACCAACGGTGGCGTCACAGGGTGGGTACACACCTAGACGATGTTGGCGCAATGTCGTTTCCGGGCAAATCAGAATGACATATTGGCCGGATCGCACAGTGTATACATGCTCCCTCAGTCGCATGCGGTATCTTCCAGTCGGCTACGCTGCACAGCCAAACAGAAGATATCACATGCGATCCAGTGCATATTAATGAAGGACGGAACAGTGATTGTTCCGTCCTTCATTACATCATTCGTGAACAATGGATACGTCAGGAGCCCCGGGGTTGCTCGAGTCAGCTACTGAGGGATCCCCCTTTGCAGTGCTTGGAACCTCTTTTTGGAAGGGAGCGTGGCCACACCTGTTAGATTTGCCCATGCCACCTCTGCAGCACCAGGGTCCATGTCAACTCTCAATGGCCTGCAGGGGCTGTAACTAGGGTGTTTGAGCGCAGAGCCCTGTAGGTGGCACCACCACTCACTCATGGCCCCTGCATCATACTTTGCCTACCTGACCCTCTCTATGAGGGAGAAAATGCTCTGTTACGGGACTTTCCTGGTAATGTATGACTGCCATCACCTGTGGTGAGACACCTTTCTTATCAATTCACTAGCTCACCACAGGTGATGTCAATCCTACATTACCAGGAAAGTCCAGGAACAGAGCATTTTCTCCCTCATGGAGAGGGTCAGGTAGGCAAGTATGCCCTGCATCTGACTAGCAGGGTGCCTGGATTGGTCTGCAGTGCCGCGCAGATTCTACTGTACTTCACATGTGCCTAATTCGACTACACGTGCGTTGTATAGTACGCTTGCACATATCTCTGGAAACATGGTGTCTGTACCACGTTCCCGGAGATTTCTGCTGCTACTATTGAGAGATAAGTATTGTGAATGGAGGCAGGGTGTGTGGTATGGGCCTGCCTGGACCCATGGCTCTGCGTGCACCGCATACCCTGCACCCATTATAGATATTCCCAGGTCTTTGGCCCATTTACCCACTGATGCTTTACCACAGATGTGACTGTACATTAAACACATGCTGCACTCTACTATATGCTAGCATCTTAGATGCCCCCTCTAACTCTACCTTCCACCAGGTAAATGCAATTCATCACACATCCCCTGTAATGCAGCACCCATCCTTGGGCACAGATTGCCTTTAGTGCAGTACATATGCTCTGTAATGCAACACACATGCCCTGTCATGGAGCACATGCAGTATCTCCAGTAATTCATCACACTGCCTTGGATTCATAGACATCAGTGTGCTAGAGAGAGGCAGCCATTTTTTTGTAGCACACATTCTTCCTCTTTTTCTCCCCATTGTTTCTTCCATGATGAGTGGAGAGTGACAAAGCGGTCAATGTACTAATCCTTGGAGAGAGATAAAGTGGATGGTGATATAGTGCCAGTGAGTCAGCTCCTAACTGTCATGTTTTAAACACAGCTGGTAAAATTGAATGTTAAGACCTGATTGGCTGGTACTTTATCTCTGTTCTCTCCAAGACTTAGTACATAGACCCCAAAATTATCACTGTGTTGCCCTGACTTGGCCAGGCTTCAGGGAGATTGCTATACTTTCCAGGGAGGCAGGGAGATCACCACTATTTCAAGGACTCTTCTTGACAATCATGGAGAGTTGACAAGTATGTGTTAGTAAGAGACTGTTGCTGCACTCTTCAAATCCAACCCGCTCCTCTCTGGTCCTCTTTCCATTGCTTCCCGTCGCCCCCTCTCTCATTGTATGTATCCTCTCCTTGCTCAGTCTGATACATCCTGTAATGGAAAGGTAAATTACAATTATTTAAATATATAAAAGAAGAATCCAGGTATGGGATGGATAAAGGAGGATACTAATGCCCACCTGGAACTTGGTAAGGAATTTTATAACTTCGAGAAGGTGATTTACCCGAGATTTTACCATCTGACCCTTCATTCTTTAAAGTGTGCCTTCTGAAAGGCCTATTGTGATACGAAGTAACCCTATCATGTGGTGGTTTATTTTATATGGTTTATGTGTTTAAATAAATTGGAAACATTTTTACATTATGAGGAGCTATTTCTTATGATCTTTTTGGAGGTACCATTGAGGAATGCCAATGAGCAGTTGTGCAGAGGAGCAGAGAACGACTGGAACGTTTTTGGAAAATACGGTCATAGAAGAGAGAGTGTTTTGTATTGGCTTCCTGACTTTACATGACCCTAATTAAGGAGAGTTTGGTCCTGTTTTGAATTTCATGTATTTTTATGGCAGGTGATCACCACATTAGGATTGAGCTGCACCTAATCAGTGGAGCTCAGGTGACATGTTTTCTTTTTATTTTGTTTCTGAGCATAGATTGGCTCTTAGAATGCAATTCAAGTCAGAAAATAAAGAGGAGGGTTGGCCTGGATGATCTTGCACCTTGGCTTGTTAAATAGTTATATAGATATTTACAACAACTAATTTGGAACAATTTATTAGTACAAGTCAAGAAAAGGTGGTTACACAAGTTCTAAATCTCTGTATAGATAGGCTATGTATACAACTATAAATATACAGAGGTATATTGATGGTTTGGGTACAGGATACCAGCAGTCGGGATGTTGGAGGTCAGAATACCGACACTGTCATCCCGACTGTTTGAAATCCCGACAGGGGCGCAGGAGGCAGCTAACCCTAATTCACGTCCTCACCCTAACCCTCCCTCCCTGTAGCCTAAACCTAACCATCCCTGCCCACAGCCTAACCCTACCTTCCTGCAGCCTAAACCTAACCCTCTGTGCCCGCAGCCTAACCCTAACTCTACCTTCCTGCAGTCTAAACCTAACCCTCCCTGCCTGCAGCCTAACCCCAACCTTCCCTGCTTGCAGCCTTACCTTCCCTGACCACAGCCCTCCCTTCCTGTATCCTAAATTTAACCCTCCCTCCTGCAGCCAAACCCTAACCTTCCCTACCTGCAGCCTGACAACAACACTCCCTTCTTGCATCCTAAACCTAACCCTCCCTCCTGCAGCCTAACCCTTACCCTCCCCCCGCAACCTAACCCTAACCTGGGATACTTATGCTCAGGATCCCGGCTGTCGGCATGCCGGTGTCAGCAGGTGTCGGGATTCTGGCGTCGGGATTCTAGATAGATTAGATCAGAGGTTCTCAAACTCGGTCCTCGGGGGCACACACAGTGCATGTTTTGCAGGTAACCCAGCAGGTGCACAGGTGTATTAATTACTCACTGACACATTTTAAAAGGTCCACAGGTGGAGCTAATTATTTCACTTGTGATTCTGTGAGGAGACCTGCAAAACATGCACTGTGTGTGCCCCTGAGGACCGAGTTTGAGAACCTCTGGATTAGATAGATAGATAGATAGATAGATAGATAGATAGATAGATAGATAGATAGATAGATAGTGTCAAAGTCAGAAAAATATCACGATACGCACTGCCATATTTGCACCTCATACAGGTCCGCGCTGCGCATGCGTGCGCTCTCCCGTGCGTGCGCATACTCGCTGTTGCGGGCACCCGCAGGCGCACGGTATGCGCATTTACGGTAGAGTTTCTGTGCGCCCAGCGTGCGACTCAATTGTTATATATTTTCACCATATAATGTATTTTGTAGATCATGGTCCCCTTGATAGATTCTGAAAGTTTAGTTAATATAGCATGTTCATGGACAAAGAGATCCCTCTTTGTTTGATACGAAGGGTCAGACATGGGTCATACAGTGGTGTTTAGTATCCATCGGAAGAGTATTTAATTAGCAATATTCCGGTGTTGGTTTGAAGCAGATTAATCGCTTGTGCGAATAGTTATGGACATAAGAAGTTTATGTACTTTTACTATTATTTGCACTTACTTATCCATGCGGCAGGAAACCTAGTTTCCCACCCACCTGAGCAGTTGGAAATGGTCTCAGCCCACCTGTACGAATCAACCTATGACCTTTTGTTATAATGCGAAGACGAATTCCTGTGTCCAATGAACAATGAGATTGTAGGGACCATTGAATTGTATTGTGTGTGGGGCATAAATAGACAAGCCGACCATATCCAGCTCACTCTCTTCAACGGTTCTCATTGCTGATAGTCGGGAGCTGGATATCGAGGCGCATGCGATCGTTCCCCTTGTGCGTAAGTTTTTCTCCGCAATCATATTGTCTTTCTTGTTATTGTGAGCCATATCTCTCTCTCTCTCTCCTCCTCTTTCTCTCTCATTTTCCCTTAAACGTAATTGTATTGTATTGTATTTCCTGTGTAGTTATCTGGTTAGTTAGTCTATGTTATATTGTAGTGTATGACTTGTATTGTATTATTCTTTTGCAAGTATAACATTCATATAAGGCGTTAGACCCTAAGCCCAGTATTTGTGTATTTCTTATAGTGTTAAGTATTCTCAGAGCGTCGGTGACGCTCGAACAGCTTTTGAGTTAATAAGGTTACACTGTGTTGCATCTACACTCTATCATTTCACTAAGGTTTTCCTGTATAATACATTGTTCATGGTTTACACATAAAGGTTTAACATTGTGAGCGTCTGCGCCGCTGGTGATCTCCTCGTGGTCCAGAGCGTTCGCTACGCTATAGCGAAACATTACGTTAGTCGGCAGCCAATAGCGTGCCTGTCTGTGATCTCTTGGCCGTGAGCGAACGTGACGCTTGAGCGTCTCGACTACGGCTAAGCGATCGTTACGCAACGTGCGTACCCTTACGGTATTCCATACGTCAATAGCGTACAGTGTTCTTAGACCTCTTAAAGGGTTTTAAGTAAGACAAATATTTAGCTTTGTCAATTGGCGGCTCGTCCGTCCTTCACATATCTCTGCTAGGTAATTTCAGCAGACATTATCCATCAGCAAAGGGCGGGAGATCATATTCCTCGTAGTGCTGTCTGGATAAGCGTCTGCTTTGCTTAGTAAAGGGTGCTGAGGGAATCCGGAACCGGAGGTAAGAACAACACGCTAGTGTCTTTTAAAACTGTTTATTTCTGTCTTGCGTACGCACACACGCATATCTGCATTTCTTTTATTCGTGTATTTTCATATATCACTCTCCTGTTTGCCATTTTATAATTGATAAACGTGCTAAGAGAGATTTGTCGCTATTTCATAGTTAAAGTGTAAAAGTAATACATTAAGGGATAAAGTGCAAAGCACGCACGCAGCTCTACCTAAAGATACAAGGAGAGATTGGCGTGGTGTTCGGTAGATGATCAAGGATCATCTACATTGATAAACGTGTAAATTGTGTTACGGTGGATATTTGCTTTGCGTACACGTGTCTCTAACAAAGGGTGAGACTCGCGTACGCAACTCAAAGGCCGACGCACGCAGCGTATATTACGTAACGGAGCGTCCGGGTACGCCCACGTAACAAATCACACACTAGTGTTATTGTAACAGGCGAAAAGGTGGCAACGCGATAAATAGCGCAAGTCTATTTTAGTGTCCGAAATTTAGACTAACAGATCCTTCTCCAAATTTACAACACATCTGGTCTAAAGGAAAGAAAATTTCTGCGCAGAAATAGAAATAGAAACAAAAGTGTACATGTGATGAGTGAGTGTTTTGTATATATAAGTTTATACAATTTTTGAGGTTGAACCACCAGAAGTCGAGTTCTCGTGAGGTACATGCATGTAAGTGACGTACATGGTGGCTAGGGAGGCGTCCCTTGTTAAACATAAATCTGAGCATTAGAGTATAGCAGACCAGGAGGTCACACTGTAGCACAGACCAGGAGGTCCAGAACAGACCAGGAGGTCCAGGTACAGCAGACAAGGAAGTCCGCTATAAATAGAGAAAAGAGCACAACCCAGGGGGTTGGTGCAGAACCCATATAGGCCATTAAAGCTCATGCTGAAGGAATTCGCAGCCGAAATTTTCGATTCCACAGGTCGCTCTGCACATAAGATTAGTTGCTTATGTGCTGAACGATTGTACCGCACGTAATTGTGTGCATTAGTTAAATCTGACCAGTACCGTTTGTGTACGAACCAGGTCATAAATACTATTTGTACATTCTGACGTGATTTGTGTAATTTTTTATTTTTCTAAAGGGAAGTTCGCTGGTCACTCAGGAATTGTCCAACAACCAATAGTTACTGGAAAGGGTCAATGCTCTGCGGAACACACTCACATGTTCCAGTAAATAAAGGTTCATAGGGGCCCTGGGTCGAGTACGCCAGCACTAGGGCAGTGTGTAGGTCGTATTGGTCGGCGTGGGCGAGTGAGTGGGGTACTCGGTAAACCGCCACCGTCAGCCTATCTTGAACATTTTGGTTTTGTAAGGGTTCGCTGAAGACCCTGATTGAAGGTCAGAGGTGGTGAAAGCAACGCCTACAGGTATGGGGGCCAATTGTTCAGGTAGGGGGCGATCAACCTCGGTTCGGGTTGATTCAGTGAACCGACCAGTCGGGTCGGCAAGGTACGTAATGTGTGAAAAATACGGTTCACACACAGAGGTTTTATGTGATGAATGGGAGAGAATGACGGTACATGACGGGGAGAAATTCCCAAGAGTAGGTAGCTTTAGCCCAGAAGTGTTACAAAATCTAAGGAGGAGGATATGTCTCATTAAATCAACAAAGAGATGAATCAAACATTATGATTATTTGCAGTTATGGCAACAGGAGGGTGAAATACAGAGAGGATTGGCTCAGGCGGCGGGATCTAACCCTATCAAGAAACTGATAGCCACGGCCCCGCCACCACCTTACGTAACAGGAGAGAAATTGGTTGCGGAGAATGACGCATTAGGGTGTAACAAACAAACACTTAGCAACTGTGTAAATGTTAATAAGTTAACCAATGCAAGTATTAACCCGTGCAAGTTGTACCCTGTTTTGAACTTTCCCCAGGAGTGTGATCAAGAGGACGAGTCGGCAACAATATCGGCGCTCTCTCTAGCAGCCACCATATCAGAAACTACAGTAGGCACGGCCCAACCCTTAAGATTAGTAACAAAGGCCCCTAGCGGAGGGACAGGTGAGGTCGTATCTACGGGTAAGTACGGCACCATACACTATGCTGAAACCATTTCACCACAGGCTGTAGAATCTACACAGAATGATGTTGCTAGACTTAATCCTGTTAGGGTGATAGCTGTTCCAAATGGGAAAACCGACACCACAGGAGTCACTCCCATTAGGAACATTGCCATGTATAGCCCATTTTCCCGAATGGAATTAAGAACCATAGTGTCTGAATTCCCTGACCCTAGGAAAGACTTAGTTGCTAGCCAGAAATACATCAGAGACCTAGGGAACACTTTAGAGCCCAACAACAAAGACTGGCAGGTATTGCTGAGAGCTTGTTTACCCTCCAATGTCGACTCGGCTCAATTTTTAGCTGACTGTGGATTGGATCAGGATGTACCTCTTACAGATGTGTACAACAAAGACAATGTAAAAAGGATAAGTTTACAGTTAAAGGAGTATTTCCCAGCTGTAGTTAAATGGAACAAGATATTCTCCATTAAACAAAAGGAGTCAGAAACAGCTGCAGAGTATTTTCACAGGGCATTACTAGATATGGCAAAATACACAGGCATAGAGGACATTAAAACAAACATAAACCATCGAGAAGTAGCAGTATCTGTACTAATGGATGGTTTAAAAGAGGCATTAAAGACAAGGGTACAGACCACGCAACCATGTTGGCGAGGTCTGTCGGTGGCTACTTTGAGAGAGGCAGCTATTGATCACGATCGGAATATCACCAGACACAGGGAATTACAAGGTGATAAGTTAATGGCCGTAAGTATACAGGCCCTGACCACAAGGCAGCCTTTGTATAAATCACCAAACCCTGTGGGTAAGTCAAATGTGGTAACCTGTTATTCTTGTCATAGAGAGGGACACTTTGCACGAGACTGTAAATCGAGAAACATACAAAAGTCTTATCAACCCCTTAGACAACGACACGACACACGACATTGGGAGCAGGGTCCACAGAAACGGAGTTATGAGCCACATGCAGGGGAAACAAAAAGATACCCCCCGAACAGAGACTGGCAAGCCTCTGGTAGTTCCCATTTAACCCCTTCACAAGTAGTTGCTGCCAGCGGGATTCAGGGAGGTCACCATACCCAATAGGGGTGTGGCCATACCTGTAATCTGCAGCCAGTAAAATTGATTGCAAGTCTTGGAAGTGAACCCGAAATTGCGATTAATGTAGCTGGTAAATCATTAAACTTTCTTGTAGATACGGGGGCGGCCAAATCAGTGATAAATTCGACAGTGGGCATGAGAACCACTGGTAAGACAATTCCAGCCATGGGAGTAACGGGAGTAGTCCAGCATTACCCTGTTAGCAAACCAGCCGAGATTACAATAGGGCCGTTACATACCAAGCATTCCTTTTTGCTGGCTGCATCGGCACCGACTAATCTCCTGGGAAGAGACTTATTGTGTAAAATGGGGTGTGTCATTTATTGTACTCCTGAAGGTGTATTCTTGGACATACCTGAGAATCACGCTCAGGAAGTGCGAGACATGTTAGACTCCCCATCAAAATTAATGTCACATACCATTATGACAAATAGGACTCCCTCCCAGGTAGAAGAAATGACATCCCAGATACCAGAGTCACTTTGGACTAAAGATGGACAGGACACTGGATTAATGGCAAACGTAGCTCCGGTAGTTGTACAAGTAAAAGATGGTAGGATAGCTCCAAAAATCCCACAGTACCCTCTGAAGCCAGAGGTGGAGTTAGGAGTTTATCCCGTAATAGAGCGCTTGCTACAACAGGGCATTCTGGTAAGAACATCCAGCACTGCCAATAGTCCCATCTTCCCTGTGAAAAAGAGTGGGGGGAGGGGTTACAGGCTAGTGCAGGATCTAAGGGGGATTAACAAAATAGTTGAGAGTCAGTTCCCCGTAGTGCCAAATCCAGCTGTCATCCTTATGCAGATCCCTCCCACTGCGAAATTTTTCACTGTTATTGACCTCTGCTCCGCTTTCTTTTCGGTACCTCTGCACCCTGACAGCCAATATTTGTTTGCATTTACATACAGAGGAGTCCAATACACATGGACTCGATTACCACAAGGTTTCATAGATAGTCCAAGTATATTTTCTCAGGCTTTGCATGATTGTTTACAGTCTTTCCAACCAGTGAGTGGATCAATATTGATACAGTACGTGGATGATTTACTACTGTGTTCAGATTCATTGGAAGCATCCCTGAAGGATACGAAACAGCTCCTGTTTCACCTTTCAGACACAGGACACAAGGTTTCCAAAGACAAGTTACAATTATGCCAAACTAAAGTAAAATATTTGGGACATTGTCTAACACAAGGACTGAGACACCTGACCGCTGATAGAATTCAAGCAATTAGAGACATGACTCTGCCTCAAACCCAGCAACAGATCAGAACGTTTTTAGGAATGTGTGGGTATTGCCGTAACTGGATCCCAGGATTTTCCATTCTAGCATTACCTTTGCAGGAGATGGTTTCCTCAAACAAACCTGATCGGATTTCGCATACAGACGAGTCCGAGATGGCATTTGAGAGACTTAAACAGTGCCTAACGCAGGCACCAGCATTAGGTATGCCAGACTATGGGAAACCCTTTGAGCTGTACGGAACAGAAAGTGCTGGTTGCGCGGCAGGCGTCCTAACCCAAAAGCACGGTGATGCCGGCAGGCCGGTAGCATACTACAGCGCTCAGCTAGATACGGTAGCGCGATCCCTCCCCACATGCTTGCGAAGCGTTGCTGCGATAGCATTGCTAGTAACAAAAAGCGAAGATGTAGTGCTAGGTCACAACCTCACAATTCATACGCCACATGCAGTGTCAGCCTTGCTAAATTCTGCCCAAACCAGGCACGTCTCATCAGCGCGGTTTACAAGATGGGAATTGGCACTAATGGCCCCCGTAAACATCACCATAAGGAGATGCAGTGCATTAAATCCTGCAACATATCTCCCAGGTGTGCCTGGACAGGCACAAAGGGTGGAGGATGAGAGTGGTGGGGAAGGAGGATTTAATACAAAGGAGGACACACATGATTGTATGGAATATTTGACCCAAAATTTTACCGCAAGGCCTGACATCAGTGACAACCCACTGGAAGATGTAGACCTAACCTTCTACACGGATGGTAGTTGTCACAGACAGTCAGACTCGGGAGACTTGTGTACTGGATACGCAGTCGTAGATGACCAAGGCACCATAGAAGCTGAACCGCTAGGCCCACCTCACTCAGCCCAGGTTGCTGAACTGGTCGCCCTAACCAGAGCATGTGAATTGGCTAAGGGCAAGTCAGCCAATATCTACACCGATTCTAGATACGCATTCGGGGTAGTCCATGATTTCGGAGCCCTATGGCGCCTCAGAAACTTCATGACGGCAGCCGGTACACCGGTAGCGCATGCAGCTCACATCAAAAGGCTTCTAACAGCGATACAGGAACCCGACAGAGTGGCTGTTATCAAGTGTAAAGCACACACATATAGCCAGGACCCAGTATCACTTGGTAACAGCCGAGCAGACGAAGCAGCTAAGTTAGCAGCTGGTACCCCCAGACAGACAGACACCACACAGTTGATGGTATTTAATACCATCAACACACAGAAGTTGTGCGAAATGCAAAATCTGTGTTCCACACAGGAAAAGGCAGTCTGGAAGGCAAAGGGATATGGCCAGGAGTCCTCAGGACTCTGGACGGATGGACAAGGTAAACCAGTGGCCCCCAGAGCATATCTTCCATGTTTAGCTGAGGCAGCACACGGGCTGACTCATCTGGGCAAGGAAGGAATGTGCAAGTTGGTAAGAGCATATTGGTGCGCCCCAGGATTTTCATCTCATGCGAGTAAGAGAGCAATGTCATGCCTTACCTGTTTGAGAAAGAATATCGGAAAGGCAATACCAACAGAACCATCTCATATCCCACCTGCAGGCGGCCCTTTTCAGGTAATACAGATTGACTTTATTCAATTACCCCCTTGTCGAAATTTGAAATATGTACTTGTTTGTATAGATGTATTCTCAAATTGGGTCGAAGCATTTCCTGCGGCCACAAATACCGCTATGTTTACTGCTAAGAAAATTGTGCAGGAATTTGTATGTAGATATGGTATCCCTAGAATAATCGAAAGTGATAGGGGTACCCATTTTACAGGTGATGTCTTTCAAGGAATGTGTAAGTTGATGGGAATTGATAGCAAGCTGCACACTCCATACCGTCCACAGGCGAGTGCGAAGGTGGAAAGAGTGAACAGCACTATTAAAAATAAACTGAGCAAAGTTATGGCAGAGACAGGATTGACATGGCCAGAAGCTTTACCCATTGTACTGTGCAGCATCAGAACCACTCCCAGGTCCCCTCTTAATCTGTCTCCCTTTGAAATCTTGTTTGGTCGACAACCGCATGTTATGATTAACCCTCAGGATGATTTGAAGTGTAACAATGAAGTGACTGTAAAATACCTGGTTAACATGAGTAAACAGCTAAGGAATCAAAATGATAATTTGAAGTTGGTGATTCCTGATTTACCAGATAGTAATTGTCATGACATTGAACCTGGGGATTATGTAATGATACGGAATTTTCTACGCTCAGGTTGCCTTATTGACAGATGGGAAGGACCATACCAAGTCTTATTGACTAGCACTACTGCATTGAAGGTTGCCGAGAGAGAGACTTGTGTTCATTCGTCCCACTGTAAGAAGGTTGCTGATCCAGAGAGGTCCCGTGATAAGGAACAGACGGTAGAGGAAGTTGTATCACTGGAGTGTCTGTTCCAGGAGGACTGAGGCGGCACCTGAGCATTGAAAATCATAAGATCAAAAGCAGTTGTCGATTCCCTGTTCCCTTTTATTGTTTTTCTCCACTTCCCATCCCCTCTCCCTCAATTATTTTTTTCCCCCTTCTCATTCTTCTCCGTTTCCTCCTATAAGATGGACTTGCCCCAAGAGACTGTGATCTGGATTTTCCTGTTGACCATGATGTTGACCAGAGCAGTCTGTTCCGGCGAGAGTACCATGGAGGTCGAGAGAGGTTCTGGAATGGGTTCTGATGACAAAGATGGAGGCGTAGTTTTCCAAGAACAACTTAACCAACAAGTAAAGGCGAGTATCAGAAAACGATCCGATAGCATTGACAATAGAAGGAATTGTGAAGGATTGTTAGCTGAAGAAAACTGTATCTGTAGGCTCTGTGACAATGTAGTTGAGGATGGGTGCATTAAGAAATGCCAATCCAGTTTTAATATCCACATGGACCGGCATCCATTGAGTGACTATCACTCCTTAGTGGGTAGTGTGTTAAATCAAACAGATTGTTGGGTATGCTCTCAAGTACCTCAAGGTCATAGCAAATCAGGACTAGTACCATTTCCTTTAACGGTAGGGGAGGTACTTGAGCTAAAGGGTGGGAGACCGGTGGACAGGAGGTTTAATATCTCCAGTCCTCCTAGTTTGAAGCTTCACCAATATCATGTGGATAGATCCCTAATATGTTTTAACATTACCAATCCCCGAAAGCCGGGAAATTGGGAAGTGTCATGGAGTAACCAAACCATGACCTTTTCATATAGAGCAGATAGAATGCCGACAGATACAGAGCTTATACGCCACATAGCCAGTAGAGAAAAATCTTTCCGATATAGGTATACCCTAGGAAGTAGGATTACGAGAGTTGGAGAAGTATCACCAGGATACTGTGCACATATCGTACAAACTGATACGTGTACTAGACAGATGGGAGAATTAGGGGTAGGAGATTTCACATGGAGGATGTGTAATATGGTTATGTCCTACTCCGTCCCATATGTTCTCCCCGATGATGCATATTTCATATGCGGGAGGAAGGCGTATAAGTGGCTTGCCCCAAACTCTGAAGGATTGTGTTATATTGGAAAAGTACTGCCTGAGGTAATGACTGTATCACATGCCAAAATGAAAGATATACACCGTGGTGCCCAAGCTCCCTATACTCACACCCATTACGAGCACGTAGTTAAAAGGCAACTGACAGAAAGGACAGAGCATTCGGCCTCTGACATGATCCATGAATCCACCGGGATCCAATTCCTAATCGCGCTAGATTTCACTCGCACCGCTAGAGGAGTGCTGAATTATAGATACATATCTGCGCTTGCAAATTTGTTAGACAATATCATAGAAATGTATGATGACACGTTTAGGTATACTGGAAGAGAGCTTCAAGCTTATAAAACAGAACTGGTTCAGCATAGAATGGTTCTTAATTATCTCACGGCAGTGACAGGTGGATATTGTGTCACACTGGCAACGCAGTACGGCGTGAAATGCTGCACATATATAACGAATAGTACCGAGGACCCGGTCGAGGTCATAGACCAAAAGATGGACGATATTCTCCAATTAAAGTGGGAATTTCGCAGGAGACACAATCTCACCCTTGCTGCTGTGGGTAATGAGCTGACTGGTTGGGTGTCATGGTTGAACCCGCGAAATTGGTTCTCTGGTTTAGGAGAATGGGCTCAAGGAGTCATAATGGATGTAGGGAAGTTTCTCCTATGTATCTTAGGTGTTGTCATAACGATTGGCTTGATATTTAGGTGCGTTCAGGCTTTAACGAAGTGCAAACGTAGTACCAGGGTAATGAGTCTAAGGAGTGAGGAAATTGTAATTCCAATGGATTTGATTTATGACCCAACTGTAGAAACAATGATGTGATGAAAATGCGATTATACGGTCCGTTTCTTTCACCTGTTTTTCCGGTTTTTCCAAGGTAAAAAGACCCACTTTTGACGAGCTCTAATTGGCTCACGAACCGGCACTTCCCCCTATTAGACCCGCGGCCGCCGGAGATGATGCAGCAGGAGGGACACAGGAGAGGCTGTACCCTCCGTGTCCCTCCAAAAAGCGGCAGCGGCGGCGGGGGGGGGGATGATATCTGGCACTGGGGGGAATAACTGGCAGGGGAGGGATATCTGGCACTGGGGCATTGTCTGGCACTGGGGGCATATATGGCACTGGGGGGGGATATCTGGCACTGGGGCATTATCTGGCACTGGGGGGGAATATCTGGCAGGGGGGGGGAGTGGATGTCTGGCACTAGGGGGAATAACTGGCAGGGGGGGATATCTGGCACTGGGGCATTATCTGGCACTGGGGGGGAATAACTGGCAGGGGGGGGGGATATCTGGAACTGGGGCATTATCTGGCACTGGGGGCATATATGGCACTGAGGGGGAATATCTGGCAGGGGGGGGATATCTGGCACCGGGGCATTATCTGGCACTGGGGGCATATATGACACTGGGGGGGAATAACTGGCAGGGGGGGGGGGATACCTGGCACTGGGGCATTATCTGGCACTGGGGGCATATATGACACTGGGGGGAATAACTGGCAGGGGGGGATATCTGGCACTGGGGCATTATCTGGCACTGGGGGCATATATGGCACTGGGGGGGAATATCTGGCAGGGGGGGATATCTGGCACTGGGGGCATATATGGCACTGGGGGGGAATATCTGGCACTAGGGGCATATATGGCACTGGAGGGGGGGAATATCTGGCACCGGGGGCATATATGGCACTGGGGGGGGGGGGTATCTGGCACTGGGGGCATATATGGCACTGGGGGGGGGCATATCTGGCACTGGAGGCATATTTGGCACTGGGGGGGAATATATGGCACTGGGGGCATATTTGGCACTGGGGGGAATATATGGCACGGGGCATATCTGGCACTGGGGGCATATGTGGCACTGGGGGGGAATATCTGGCACTGGGGGCATATGTGGCACTGGGGGGGTATATGTGTACCTGGCACATGGGGGGGGCTATATTTGGCACTGGGGCATGTGAGTACCTGGCACCGTGGGGGAATATCTGGCACTGGGGACATATGTGGCACTGGGAGCACAGCCCTAGCAACGAGCATGACACACAGTGCATGAAACACCTGGCAACGAGCATGACACACAGTGCATGAAACACCTGGCAACGAGCATGACACCCAGTGCATGAAACCCCTGGCACCGTGCATGGAACCAAGAGCATGAAACCCCTGGCAACGAGCATGACACCCAGTGCATGAAACCCCTGACAACGAGCAGGTAATTGAAAAGTAATTAGAAGCCTTACTGTAGGACTTAATGTGTAATGGGCATTACGGTGTGTGGCATAATGTATCACGGACATTGCGGTGTGTGTCATAATGTGTCACAGGCATTACGGTGTATGGTATACTATATCGCGGGCATTGTGATATGTGGTATAATGTCTCAGGGTCATTGCAGTGTATGGCATAATGTATCACGGACATTGCGGTGTGTGTCATAATGTGTCAGGCATTACGGTGTGTGGTATACTATATCACGGGCATTGTGGTATGTGGTATAATGTCTCAGGGTCATTGCAGTGTGGCATAATACATAACGGGCATTGCGGTGTGTGGCATAGGGTGTAACGGGCAGGGCATTGCGGTATGTGTCACAGGCATTACGGTGTATGGTATACTATATCACGGGCATTGTGGTATAATGTATCACGGACATTGCGGTGTGTGTCATAATGTGTCACAGACATTGTATGTGCTATAATGTATCAGGGGCATTGCAGTGTGTAGCATAATGTATAACGGGCATTGCGATTCCTGTCATAATGTGTCACAGGCATTACGGTGTGTGGCATAATGTGTCACGGGCATTACGGTGTGTGGCATAATGTGTCGGGGGCATTATAGTGTGTGCATATTGTGTCGTGCATTATTGTGTGTGGAATAATGTCTAAGGGCATTGCAGTATGTGGCATAATGTATACTGGGCATTACTATAATGAGGAAAAATGACAAATAATGTAAGGGGCATGAATCAGGATTATTTTTCTTTCCTGTGGTGGCCAACGTATGGGCGTGCAGGTTGCAGAACTGGGGTATAAGGTAGTCTTTTCCTGCAATGCCACGCCCCTTTATGCGAAACCACGCCCATTCCAACAAAAAACACACCCCTTATTTTGTCGCGCGCGCCGAAGGCGCGCGCATATTTATCCCTTTCTTGCTCCCAATTATGTAGCATGAAGGAGGGGGGGGGGGCCGAAGAATTTTTTGGCTTGGGGGAGAAAAATTTCTAGTTACGCCACTGGTTTGAACCCAACCAAGTCGCCGCTCGGCACAGCTGTAAAGCCGAGACACCTCGGGCAGCCGCCCAAGAAGAGCCCACCTTCCTAGTGGAATGGACCTTTACCGAATTTGGTAACGGCAATCCAGCCGTAGAATGAGCTTGCTGAATCGTATTACAGATCCAGCGAGCAATAGTCTGCTTAGAAGCAGGAGCGCCAACCTTGTTGGCTGCATACAGGACAAACAGTGCCTCTGTTTTCCTAACCCGAGCCGTTCTGGCTACATAAATTTTCAATGCCCTGACCACATCAAGGGACTCGGAATCCTCCAAGTCCCGTGTAGCCACAGGCACCACAATAGGTTGGCTCATATGAAAAGAGGAAACCACCTTAGCCAAAAATTGAGGACGAGTCCGCAACTCAGCTCTATCCATATGGAAGATCAGATAGGGGTTTTGTGAGACAAAGCCGCTAACTCAGATACTCTCCTAGCAGATGCCAAGGCCAACAACATGACCACCTTCCAAGTGAGATACTTTAATTCCACCGTTTGAAGCGGTTCAAAGTTCAAACCAGTGAGACTTAAGGAACCGTAACACCACGTTAAGGTCCCATGGTGCCACTTGAGGCACAAAAGGAGGCTGGATATGCAGCACTCCCTTCACAAAAATCTGGACTTCTGGGAGAGAAGCCAATTCCTTCTGAAAAAAAATGTATAGGGCCGAAATCTGAACTTTAATGGAGCCTAATTTTAGGCCCAAATTCACTCCAGTCTGGAGGAAGTGAAGAAAACGGCCCAGATGGAATTCTTCTGGAGGACCATTCTTGGACTCACACCAAGACACATACTTCCTCCAAATACGGTGATAATGTTTCGCCGTCACCTCCTTCCTAGCCTTTATCAGAGTAGGAATGACCTCATTCGGAATGCCCTTTTCAGCTAGGATCCGGCGTTCAACCGCCAAGCCGTCAAACGCAGCCGCGGTAAGTCTTGGAATAGACAGGGCCCCTGTTGCAACAGGTCCTCTCTGAGAGGAAGAGGCCACGGATCTTCTGTGAGCATTTCCTGCAGATCCAGATACCAGGCCCTTCGAGGCCAATCTGGAACAATGAGAATTGTCTGTACTCCTCTTCGTCTTATGATTCTCAATATCTTTGAAATGAGAGGAAGAGGAGGGAACACATAGACCTACTGGAACACCCACGGTGTCACCAGGGCATCCACAGCTATCGCCTGAGGGTCCCTTGATCTGGCGCAATATCTCGGAAGCTTCTTATTGAGGCGTGACGCCATCATGTCTATTTGAGGCAGCCCCCACTGACTTGTAATCTCTGCAAAGACTTCCAGATGAAGTCCCCACTCTCCGGGATGTAGATCGTGTCTGCTGAGGAAGTCTGCTTCCCAGTTGTCCACTCCCGGAATGAAGACTGCTGTCGGAGCGTTTACATGATTTTCCGGCCAGCGAAGAATCCTGGTGGCTTCTGCCATTGCCACTCTGCTCTTTGTTCCGCCTTGGCGGTTTACATGAGCCACTGCGGTGATGTTGTCTGACTGAATCAGAACCGGTAGGTCGCGAAGCAAATTCTCCGCTTGACGAAGGCCGTTGTATATGGCCCTAAATTCCAGTACGTTGATGTGTAGACAAGCCTCCTGGCTTGACCACAGACCTTGGAAGTTTCTTCCCTGTGTGACTGCTCCCCATCCTCGGAGGCTCGTGTCCGTGGTTACCAGAACCCAGTCCTGAATGCCGAACCTGCGACCCTCTAGAAGGTGAGCACTCTGCAGCCACCACAGGAGAGATACCCTGGCCCTTGGGGACAGGCTGATATATATGTAAATGTGACCCGGACCACTTGTCCAGAAGGTCCCACTGAAAAGTCCTCGCATGGAACCTGCCGAATGGAATGGCCTCGTAAGACGCCACCATCTTTCCCAGAACTCGAGTGCATTGATGCACCGACACCCTTTTCGGCTTCAACAGGTCCCTGACCAAGCTCTGGAGTTCTTTGACCACCACTTGTTGAAGAGACAATTTTTTAATCGCATTTAAAACTACCTCCCACTCTGGGGAAGAAGCCGGTAGGGCCGATTTGAAAAACCGGCGAGGAGGCACCTCTTCGAATTCCAGCCTGTAACCCTGGGAAACAATGTCTATTGCCCAGGGATCCACCTGTGATTGAACCCAGACATGGCTGAAAAGTCGAAGACGTGCCCCCACTGGGGCGGACTCCCTTATTTGAGCCCCAGCGTCATGCGGTGGATTTTGTAGAAGCCGGGGAGGACTTCTGCTCCTGGGAACTAGCTGTAGTCGGCAGCTTTTTCCCCTTGCCC
Source organism: Pseudophryne corroboree (assembly GCF_028390025.1). Taxonomy (NCBI): domain Eukaryota; kingdom Metazoa; phylum Chordata; class Amphibia; order Anura; family Myobatrachidae; genus Pseudophryne; species Pseudophryne corroboree. Next base: position 182,923,415 of record NC_086445.1, read on the forward strand.
TTACCTCTGGCAAGAAAGGAAGATCCCCGTACTCTCTTGGATTTATGCGACCGAAACGACTGCATCTGATAATGTGACGTTTTCTTAGGCTGTGAGGAAACATAAGGCAAAAAAGTTGATTTACCTGCAGTAGCTGTGGAAATCAGGTCCGTGAGACCTTCCCCAAACAATGCCTCACCCTTGTAAGGCAAAACCTCCATATGCCTCTTCGAGACGGCATCACCCGTCCATTGTCAGGTCCATAGGGCTCGCCTAGCAGAAATCGCCATAGCGTTGGCTCTGGAACCCAGTAGGCCCACGTCTCTCTGAGCATCCCTCATATATAGGACAGCATCCTTAATATGACCCAGGTTCAATAAAATGGTTTCCTTATCCAGCGTATCAATATCAGCAGATAAGGTATCTGTCCACGCTGCTACAGCGCTACAAACCCAAGCCGACGCTATCGCCGGTCTGAGTAATGTACCAGTATGTGTGTAAATTGACTTCAAGGTAGTCTCCTGCCTGCGATCAGCAGGATCCTTGAGGGTTGCGGTATCTTGAGATGGCAGCGCTACCTTTTTGGATAAGCGTGTCAACGCTTTGTCCACCCTTGGGGAGGATTCCCACCGTATCCTGTCCTTAGCCGGGAAAGGATACGCCATAAGAATCCTTTTGGGAATCTGCAGTTTCTTGTCTGGAGTTTCCCAAGCCCTTTCAAACAACTCATTTAGCTCATGTGAAGGGGGAAAAGTAACCTCAGGCTTCTTTTCTTTAAACATGTGGACCCTCGTGTCCGGTACAGAGGGGTCACTTGTGATATGCAACACATCTTTAATTGCAATAATCATATAAGGAATACTTTTAGCCAATTTTGGCTGCAACTTCGCATCATCGTAGTCGACACTGGAGTCAGAATCCGTGTCGGTATCAGTGTCTACTACTTGGGATAGTGGGCGCTTTTGAGACCCAGGAGGTCCCTGCGACATAGTGAAAGGCAGGGCTTGACTCCCTGTACATTCCCTGGACTCTGCTTTGTCCAACCTTTTGTGTAATAAATTCACATTTGCATTTAAAACATTCCACATATCCAACCAGTCAGGTGTCGGCGTTGCCGACGGAGACACCACACTCATTTGCTCCACCTCCTCCCTAGAAGAGCCTTCCGCTTCAGACATACCGACACACGCGTACCGACACCCCACACACTCAGGTAAATCTCTAATCTGTAGACTGTTCCCCAACAAGGCCCTTTGGAGAGACAGAGAGAGAGTATGCCAGCACACACCCAGCGCCAATGACCTTAGAAAAAAAATTCCCAGGTAGATATAGCACTTTTCTCTAACGTCCTAAGTGGATGCTGGGGACTCCGTAAGGACCATGGGGAATAGCGACTCCGCAGGAGACTGGGCACAAAAGTAAAGCTTTAGAACTACCTGGTGTGCACTGGCCCCTCCCCCTATGACCCTCCTCCAAGCCTCAGTTAAGATTTTGTGCCCGAACGAGAAGGGTGCACACTAGGTGGCTCTCCTGAGCTGCTTAGTGAAAAGTTTAGTTTTAGGTTTTTTATTTTCAGTGAGACCTGCTGGCAACAGGCTCACTGCATCGAGGGACTAAGGGGAGAAGAAGCGAACTCACCTGCGTGCAGAGTGGATTGGGCTTCTTAGGCTACTGGACATTAGCTCCAGAGGGACGATCACAGGCCCAGCCATGGATGGGTCCCAGAGCCGCGCCGCCGGCCCCCTTACAGAGCCAGAAGACAGAAGAGGTCCGGAAAATCGGCGGCAGAAGACGTCCTGTCTTCAACAAGGTAGCGCACAGCACTGCAGCTGTGCGCCATTGCTCTCAGCACACTTCACACTCCGGTCACTGAGGGTGCAGGGCGCTGGGGGGGGGGGCGCCCTGAGACGCAATAAAAACACCTTGGATGGCAAAAAATGCATCACATATAGCTCCTGGGCTATATGGATGCATTTAACCCCTGCCAGAATACATAGAAAAACGGGAGATAAGGCCGCCGATAAGGGGGCGGAGCCTATCTCCTCAGCACACTGGCGCCATTTTCCCTCACAGCTCCGTTGGAGGGAAGCTCCCTGGCTCTCCCCTGCAGTCACTACACTACAGAAAGGGTTAAAAAAAGAGAGGGGGGGCACTAATTACGCGCAGTATTAAAGATACAGCAGCTAAAAATAAGGGGAAAAACACTTATATAAGGTTATCCCTGTATATATATAGCGCTCTGGTGTGTGCTGGCAAACTCTCCCTCTGTCTCCCCAAAGGGCTAGTGGGGTCCTGTCCTCTATCAGAGCATTCCCTGTGTGTGTGCTGTATGTCGGTACGTTTGTGTCGACATGTATGAGGAGAAAAATGATGTGGAGACGGAGCAGATTGCCTGTAATAGTGATGTCACCCCCTAGGGGGTCGACACCTGACTGGATGAACTGTTGGAAGGAATTACGTGACAGTGTCAGCTCTGTATAAAAGACAGTGGTTGACATGAGACAGCCGGCTACTCAGCTTGTGCCTGTCCAGACGTCTCATAGGCCGTCAGGGGCTCTAAAGCGCCCGTTACCTCAGATGGCAGATATAGACGCCGACACGGATACTGACTCCAGTGTCGACGGTGAAGAGACAAATGTGACTTCCAGTAGGGCCACACGTTACATGATGGAGGCAATGAAAAATGTTTTACACATTTCTGATAATACGAGTACCACCAAAAAGGGGTATTATGTTCGGTGAGGAAAAACTACCTGTAGTTTTCCTGAATCTGAGAAATTAAATGAGGTGTGTGATGATGCGTGGGTTTCCCCCGATAACAACTGATAATTTCTAAAATGTTATTGGCATTATATCCTTTCCCGCCAGAGGTTAGGGTGCGTTGGGAAACACCCCCTAGGGTGGATAAAGCGCTCACACGCTTGTAAGGGCTCTACCCTCTCCTGAGATGGCCGCCCTTAAGGATCCTGCTGATAGAAAGCAGGAGGGTATCCTAAAATGTATTTACACACATACTGGTGTTATACTGCGACCAGCAATCGCCTCAGCCTGGATGTGCAGTGCTGCGTTGGCGTGGTCAGATTCCCTGACTGAAAATATTGATACCCTAGATAGGGACAGTATATTTTTGCCTATAGAGCATTTAAAAGATGCATTTCTATATATGCGTGATGCACAGCGGAATATTTGCCGACTGGCATCAGGTCTAAGTGCGTTGTCCATTTCTACCAGTAGAGGGTTATGGACACGACAGTGGTCAGGTGATGCGGTTTTCAAACGGCATTTGGAAGCAACATGAGAAGACGCCGTATTATCAGGCGCAGTCTTTTCGTGGACAAGCAGGCAAAAGGTTCCTCATTTCTGCCCCGTGACAGAGATAGAGGAAAAAGGCTGCAGAAATCAGCCAGTTCCCAGGAACAGAAACCCTCTCCCGCCTCTGCCAAGCCCTCAGTATGACGCTGGGGCTTTACAAGCAGAATCAGGCACGGTGGGGGGCCGTCTCAATGAATTTCAGCGCGCAGTGGGCTCACTCGCAAGTAGACCCCTGGATCCTTCCGGTGATATCTCAGGGGTACAAATTGGAATTCGAGACGTCTCCCCCTCGCCGTTTCCTAAAGTCGGCTTTACCGATGTCTCCTTCTGACAGGGAGACAGTTTTGGAAGACATTCACAAGCTGTATTCCCAGCAGGTGATAATCAAGGTACCCCTCCTGCAACAGGGAACGGGGTATTATTCCACACTGTTGTGGTACCGAAGCCGGACGGCTCGGTGAGACCGATTCTAAATCTAAAATCTTTGAACACTTACATACAGAGGTTCAAATTCAAGATTGAGTCACTCAGAGCAGTGATTGCGAACCAGGAAGAAGGGGACTACATGATGTCTCGGGACATCGAGGATGCTTACCTTCATGTCCAAATGTACCCTTCTCACCAAGGGTACCTCAGGTTTATGGTACAGAACTGTCACTATCAGTTCAGATGCTGCCGTATGGATGGTCCACGGCACCCCGGGTCTTTACCAAGGTAATGGCCGAAATGATGATATTCCTTCGAAGGAAGGGAATTTTAGTTATCCCTTACTTGGACGATTCCCTGATAAGGGTAAGATCCAGGGAACAGTTGGAGGTCGGTGTAGCACTATCTCAGGTAGTGTTGCGGCAGCACGATTGGATTCTCAATATTCCAAAATCGCAGCTGGTTCCGACGACTCGTCTTCTGTTCCTAGGGATGATCCTGGACACAGTCCAGAAAAAGGTGTTTCTCCCGGAGGAGAAAGCCAGGGAGTTATCCGAGCTAGTCAGGAACCTCCTAAAACCGAGCCAAGTCTCAGTGCATCAATGCACAAGGGTTCTGGGTAAAATGGTGGCTTCCTACGAAGCAATCCCATTCGGCAGATTCAACGCAAGAACTTTCCAGTGGGACTTGCTGGACAAATGGTCCGGGTCGCATCTTCAGATGCATCAGCGGATAACCCTGTCACCAAGAACAAGGGTGTCCCTCCTGTGTTGGTTGCAGACTGCTCATCTTCTAGAGGGCCGCAGATTCGGCATTCAGGACTGGGTCCTGGTGACCACAGATGCCAGCCTGCGAGGCTGGGGAGCAGTCACACAGGGAAGGAATTTCCAGGGCTTATGGTCAAGCCTGGAGACATCACTTCACATAAATATCCTGAAGCTAAGGGCCATTTACAATGCTCTAAGCTTAGCAAGACCTCTGCTTCAAGGTCAGCCGGTGTTGATCCAGTCGGACAACATCATGGCAGTCACCCACGTAAACAGACAGGGTGGCACAAGAAGCAGGAGGGCAATGGCAGAAGCTGCAAGGATTCTTCGCTGGGCGGAAAATCATGTGATAGCACTGTCAGCAATTCCGGGAGTGGACAACTGGGAAGCAGACTTCCTCAGCAGAGACCTCCACCCGGGAGAGTGGGGACTTCACCCAGAAGTCTTCCACATGATTATAAACCGTTGGGAAAAACTCAACAGGTATTGCGCCAGGTCAAGGGACCCTCAGGCAATAGCTGTAGACGCTCTGGTAACACCGTGGGTGTACCAGTCAGTGTATGTGTTCCCTCATCTGCCTCTCATACCCAAGGTACTGAGATTGATAAGATGGAGAGGAGTAAGCACTATATTCGTGGCTCCGGATTGGCCAAGAAGGACTTGGTAACCGGAACTTCAACAGATGCTCACGGAGGATCCGTGGCCTCTACCTCTAAGAAGGGACCTGCTCCAGCAAGGACCCTGTCTGTTCCAAGACTTACCGCGGCTGCGTTTGACGGCATGGCGGTTGAACGCCGGATCCTGTAGGAAAAAAGGCATTCCGGATGAAGTCATCCCTATCCTAATCAAAGCCAGGAAGGATGTAACCGCAAAACATTATCACCGCATTTGGCGAAAATATGTTGCGTGGTGCGAGGCCAGTAAGGCCCGACGGAGGAAATTCAACTTGGTCGATTCCTACATTTCCTGCAAACAGGAGTGTCTATGGGCCTGAAATTGGGGTCCATTAAGGTTCAAATTTCGGCCCTGTCAATTTTCTTCCAAAAAGAACTAGCTTCAGTCCCTGAAGTTCAGACGTTGTAAAAGGGGTACTGCATATACAGCCTCCTTTTGTGCCTCCAGTGGCACCTTGAGATCTCAATGTAGTTTTTGGGTTCCAAAAGTCACATTGGTTTGAACCACTTAAATCTGTGGAGTTAAAATATCTCACATGGAAAGTGGTCATGCTGTTGGCCCTGGCCTGGGCCAGGCGCGTGTCAGAATTGGCGGCTTTATCCTGTAAAAGCCCTTATCTGATTTTCCATTCGGACAGGGCGGAATTGAGGACTCGTCCTCAGTTTCTCCCTAAGGTGGTTTCAGCGTTTCACCTGAACCAACCTATTGTGGTGCCTGCGGCTACTAGGGACTTGGAGGACTCCAAGTTGCTAGACGCTATCAGGGCCCTGAAAATATATGTTTCCAGGACGGCTGGAGTCAGAAAATCTGACTCGCTGTTTATCCTGTATGCACCCAACAAGCTGGGTGCTCCTGCTTCTAAGCAGACTATTGCTCGTTGGATTTGTAGTACAATTCAGCTTGCACATTCTGTGGCAGGCCTGCCACAGCCAAAAATCTGTAAATGCCCACTCCACAAGGAAGATGGGCTCATCTTGGGCGGCTGCCCGAGGGGTCTCGGCTTTACAACTTTGCCGAGCAGCTACTTGGTCAGGAGCAAATACGTTTGTAAAATTCTACAAAATTGATACCCTGGCTGAGGAGGACCTGGAGTTCTCTCATTTGGTGCTGCAGAGTCATCCGCACTCTCCCGCCCGTTTGGGAGCTTTGGTATAATCCCCATGGTCCTTACGGAGTCCCCAGCATCCACTTAGGACGTTAGAGAAAATAAGAATTTACTTACCGATAATTCTATTTCTCGTAGTCCGTAGTGGATGCTGGGCGCCCATCCCAAGTGCGGATTGTCTGCAATACTGGTACATAGTTATTCTTACCAAAAAATTGGGTTATTGCTGTAGTGAGCCATCTTTTCTAGAGGCTCCTCTGTTATCATGCTGTTAACTGGGTTTAGATCACGAGTTGTACGGTGTGATTGGTGTGGCTGGTATGAGTCTTACCCGGGATTCCTTCCTTATTGTGTACGCTCGTCCGGGCACAGTATCCTAACTGAGGCTTGGAGGAGGGTCATAGGGGGAGGGGCCAGTGCACACCAGGTAGTTCTAAAGCTTTACTTTTGTGCCCAGTCTCCTGCGGAGCCGCTATTCCCCATGGTCCTTACGGAGTCCCCAGCATCCACTACGGACTACGAGAAATAGAATTATCGGTAAGTAAATTCTTATTTTATTATATATATTCACTGCGCCAAATTATGTGCCCCCCCCCCCCCTTCTTTAAAACCCCCTGTCACCGTGTTCAGCAGGGGAGAGTCCGGGGAGCCAGCTTCTCAGCGGTGTGCTGTGGAGAAAATGGCGCTGGTGAGTGCTGAGGGATCAAGCTCCGCCCCCTCAGCGGCGGGCTTCGGTCCCGCTCGATTTCTTTAAAAACTGGCGGGGGATTTCCTATATACAGCCCGCAGAGCCTATATATATATATTTTGGCCAGTCCTAGAGATTTAAAATTGCTGCCCAGGGCGCCCCCCCCCTGCGCCCTGCACCCATCAGTGCCTGCCATGTGTGTTGTGTGTGGGAGCAATGAAGTCTTCTGCCGCCTCTGAAGTCTTCTATCTTCTCATACCCGGCTTCTATCTTCCGGCTCTTTGAGGAGGACGGCGGCGCGGCTTAGGGACGAACTGCGAGGGGAGACCTGCGTTCCGACTCCCTCTGGAGCTAATGGTGTCCAGTAGCCTAAGAAGCAGAGCCTAGCATTTAAGTAGGTCTGCTTCTCTCTCCTCAGTCCCACGATGCAGGGAGCCTGTTGCCAGCAGGGCTCCCTGAAAATAGAAAACCTAACAAAATTCTTTCTTTCAGAGAAACTCCTTGTAGTGCACCCGGTCTCCTCTGGTCACAGTATCAAACTGAGGTCTGGAGGAGGGGCATAGAGGGAGGAGCCAGTGCACACCCATATCTAAAGTTATTTTTAGTGCCCATGTCTCCTGCGGAGCCCGTCTATCCCCATGGTCCTTACGGAGTCCCCAGCATCCTCTAGGACGTAAAAGAAAATACATTTGGATTCTATTTACTAAGCCTTGGAGAGAGATAAAGAGGACAGAGTCAAAGTACCAGCCTGTCAGCCCCTAACTGCCATGTTATAGGCTGGGTTTAAATAAATTACAGTTAGGAGCTGATTGGCTGGTACTTTATCTCCATCCACTTTTTCTCTCTCCAAGACTTAGTAAATAGACCCCTCAATCTTATATGATGACTTGTTATATTTTAAAATAAAGGCTATTTTACAGTCCTTGGCCATATCTGTATTCTGTGTGTTATAATGAAATAGTACAAATGTCTCACCGACATTTTGAGCTGTAGTCATTTTCATTCTAATAATCAGTCCTGTCCATATAGCTTCAATAAATGCACTCTCCAAAAGATACCTTCTGTTTGGGAAACTGCTATAATTTGTTTAGCTTGAATCAGAAAGGTGTCTAATTTCAAACAATTGCGTCTGAGACCTATTAACTGGCCATTCGGTATGTTAATTTTCCAAGTGAGAAGGTTCTAATTGGTGAAATGTAACATGCATTAGATCCAATATTTCTCATACGTCCTAGAGCAGGGCTGGCCAGAGCCGGCCATAGGCATAGGCAAACTAGGCAATTGCCTAGGGCCTTTGATATGCCTAGGGGCATCATCAGCTTCTGCTGATTAAAATGATATGCGGCATGCCTATATTCTGTATGTAGCATTTCATATGCAGATACAGCCACAGTCTCACACAGTATATAGGCATGCTGCATATCATTTTAATCAGCAGAAGCTGCTTGTGCATCCTAGCCACATAGCAATGCAAATAAGATGCATTTTCATTAAAAAAAATTGCCCGACGTCAGCATTGATGCAAGATTTGTGAGGACACATCTGTATCCAAGCAGAGGCAGAGGTCACAGTGTTAGTGGAAGTGTGAGTGCTGTGTGCATGTGAGTGGGTTGGTTGTGCAGTATTGTTCAGAATATGTGTAAGGAGCATTATGTGTGTCATGTAAAAATGCATTAATAATGTGCAACATATTTGTAAAGGGCCACTATGTGTCATTATGTGTATACGGCCATTAATAATGTGCGGCATATGTGTAACGGTACTACTGTATGTGTGTCATTATGTGTATAGGGGCACTAATAATGTGCAGCAAATGTGTAGGGGGCACTATGTGTGTCATTATGTGTATACGGGCATTAATAATGTGCGGCATATGTGTAAGGGACATTATGTGTAAAAGGGCATTAATAAAGGTTGTCATAATGTGTAAGGTGCATTATGTTTATAAGGACATTAATAAGGTGTCTCATGTGTAAGGGGCATTACTGTGTGAAATTGTGTATAAATGCATTACTAATGTGTGGCATTATGTGTATAAGGTGCTCTACTATGTGGCGTTGCAAATAGAAAGGGCACTACTGTGTGGTCTAATGTGAATAAAGAGCAATAGGGTGTGGTGTAATGTGAATAAGGAGCAATTCAGTGTGATGTAATGTGAATAAGGGGCTCTACTGTGAGGAGTAACATTTATAAGGAAAAGTGATACTACTGTGGGATGTAATATGAATTATGGACACTATCGCAAGATAAAATGTGAATAAAGTTGCAGTACTGTGTGGCGTAATTGGAAGTGGGGTTACTATTGTGTGGCCATGCCCCTTCCCAGCAAGAAGATGCCCCTTTTTGGGCTGTGCGTCAAATGTGCGAACTGTTCCTATTTAAAATATAGGGGGTACAAGGACTGCTATGGGTGAGGGGTGATGGTGCTGGGAAAGAGGTGCAAGGTCAGAGGCAGAACCAGCGGTGGTGCTAGGGGGCACCAGCCAAAATCTTGCCTAGGGCATCATATTGGTTAGGGCCGGCTCTGGGGCTGGCCAAACCGGTCCTCGAGATCTACCAACAGTTCATGTTTTCCAGGCCTTCAGGAGATCTGTAGAATTGTCAGTTAGGAATGAATGCAGCAAATCTTAATTAGTAATGACTACACCTGTGCACCAGCTGGGTGATCTGGAAAATGTGAACTGTTGGTAGATCTTGAGGACTGGTTTGGCCAGCCCTGTCCTAGAGGATGCTGGGGACAACATCAAGACCATGGGATATAGACGGGATCCGCAGGAGACATGGGCACTCTAAAGACTTTTCATTGGGTGTGAACTGGCTCCTCCCTCTATGCCCTTCCTCCAGACCTCAGTTTTAGAAATGTGCCCAGGTCGACTGGATGCACTCTGAGGAGCTCTACTGTGTTTCTCTGAAAAGACTTATGTTAGGTTTTTTATTTTCAGGGAGATCTGCTGGCATCAGACTCCCTGCTTCGTGGGACTGAGGGGGCAGAAGCAGAACCAACTTCCTCAGAGTTTCATGGCTCTGCTTCTGGCTGACAGGACACCATTAGCTCCTGAAGGGAACTGAACGCTAGCTGTGTCTAGTTCATAGTTGCCTACCCTCCCTCATTCTGCAGGAGACTCCCTGAAATAGCAGCAATCTCCCTCACTCCCTGAATGGACCAACAATCTCCCTGATTGCACCTTACCCCATTATGCAGCTATTACATTTTTTGGAGGAAAATAAATCAGAGATACATACATTTAAATAGGATCATTAGTGCCATTTCCCTGCATTGGTTATAAGGCACGATGATCCCTATGGCCACTTACAGTATATGGAACCTCTTGTAAAACACAATACACAAACAAATCCTGCAAAATATCAGTGTCTTTTCTTCAACAAATAGATCTTACTAACTTTGGGGCTCATTTCCATTTGGATGTAAGTCATTTTCATGACACGCCTCTCCGATTTAGCAGTACGCGCCCGCGCTGATATGTATTACTTTCACAATCTCCCTGAAATGCTTTCTCAAAAGTAGGCAAGTATGGTCTAGATGCTCACTCCCACAGCACGCCGTCACCCCCCTCACAGAGCCAGAAGTCAGAAGACAGGCGAGTATGAGAAGAATGATCTTCAATCAAGTAAGTGACGTCTGAGGTGCGGCGCGGCTGGCGGGAGCGCAGCGCGCCATTGCTGCCCACACACACAGGCACTGCCTGGGCAGCAAGAAAAATACCTCAAACTGGCTAAAAGGGGGCATAAGATGCCCAGGCACAGCCCTACCCCCGCCAGTATAAATATTATGAAAAGTTTCTGAGGTAAAAAGTAGTGATGTGCACCATACATTTTTCGGGTTTTGTGTTTTGGTTTTGGATTCGGTTCCGCGGCCGTGTTTTGGATTCGGACGCGTTTTGGCAAAACCTCACCGAAAATTTTTTGTCGGATTCGGGTGTGTTTTGGATTCGGGTGTTTTTTACAAAAAACCCTAAAAAACAGCTTAAATCATAGAATTTGGGGGTCATTTTGATCCCATAGTTTTATTAACCTCAATAACCATGATTTCCACTCATTTCCAGTCTATTCTGAAAACCTCACACCTCGCAATATTATTTTTAGTCCTAAAATTTGCACCGAGGTCGCTGGATGGCTAAGCTAAGCGACACAAGTGGCCGACACAAACACCTGGCCCATCTAGGAGTGGCACTGCAGTGTCAGGCAGGATGGCACTTCAAAAAAATTGTCCCCAAACAGCACATGATGCAAAGAAAAATGAAAGAAAAAAGAGGTGCAAGATGGAATTGTCCTTGGGCCCTCCCACCCACCCTTATGTGCACACTTTAACGAACCCATCATTTCAGCGACAGGGTCTGCCATACGACTGTGACTGAAATTACTGGTTGGTTTGGGCCCCCACCAAAAAAATAAGCAATCAATCTCTCCTTGCACAAACTGGCTCTACAGAGGCAAGATGTCCACCTCATCATCATCCTACGATTCCTCACCCCTTTCACTGTGTACATCCCCCTCCTCACAGATTATTAATTCGTCCCCACTGGAATCCACCATCTCAGGTCCCTGTGTACTTTGTGGAGGCAATTGCTGCTGGTGAATGTCTCCACGGAGGAATTGATTATAATTCATTTTTTCCATCAATAGTTTTTATTGTGCAGGAAAAAATATAACATTTATGGGGTACAAAACAAAATGATAGGGGAATATAACACCATACAATTCAATGGGAGGTATGAGAGGAACTTAATGGGTTAGGGGGGGAGATGGGGAGAGGGGGGGGAGGAGGGAGCATCCAGATATAGGGAGGAGGTTAGTTCAACAGCATTGAGCATGAGGGAGGCAACATGTACATAGTCGAGATTATCAGCAACACGGAAAATCATAGGAGTCATTGGTATCTATTAGATTATAGAGAATAGGGGAACGTCCCGGGAAGCTCGATAGAGAGCGGAAATGGGGTAAGGTAGGTTATAGATGGGCGTCTCGTCTATACTTTTCTTGGTATGGGGAGGGGTGACCTCTTCTCCAGGATAAGCAGGGGAACATTGTTGCCTCTAGAGGGGGTTAGGCTGTTCCGTTAAGCTAAAGGGGGAGGAGGTATCAGTAGCTGGTTTTTGAAAGTATTGAGAACCATCTTTTGAGGACACGAAGAGGTGCCATGGGGACCACTTTGTTTTGTGGGGGGGTGAACTAGTGGATGGAGGGTTGTACTCTGTTTCCATGAGGAAGTGATGGTTTATCTTTTGGATAGCCTTATGCAGGGTGGGTGGTGAGGCCTGTTTCCACATCTGAGCTAGGTTGGCCCGAGCGGCTATTAAGATATGGCCTAGAACGTATCTGGCTGAAGGTGGAACTGTGGGGGGGAATATATGGAACAGTGCGACAATCGGGTCAGGTGTAATATTGATGGATAGGACCTTGTTTATCAGGTCAAATATTTCTATCCAGTAGTTGGCGATCACAGGGCAATTCCAGAAAATATGGAAGATGCGGCCTGGCGAGCCACACTGTCTCCAACAATTATTACTCTGGGAAGGCCAGAATTTATGGAGTCGATCAGGGGTCAGGTACAGTCTATTTATTAGTTTTATTTGCATTTCCGTATGGTTTAAACATTTGGACATGGAATATGAGGATAGGAAAATAAGACGCCATTCGTTTGGAGTCAGGGTTCTACCTAGATCTTGTTCCCATTTCAGTTGTGCATTAGATTTGGAATGAGTTGAGGGGGTTATGAGGAGTTTGTACCAGTATGAGATGTCACCTTTTGCTTTAGTTAGGGCAAGGCGAGAGAAGAGTGTGGATGAAGTCGCTTGAGGAGTTAAATAAGTAGCAGGAATTGATCTCCACCAATGAGCGATTTGCAAATAGTGGAAGTACTCTGTGGCTGGTAGCGCAAATCGTGACCGAAGGTCTGAGAAAGGTAGCAAAAATAGTCCATCTAGTAGGTCAGCTAGTTGAAGAATGCCTGCCTGTTTCCATTTAGATAAATTAAGGTGAGGGATCATCAGTGATAATGTAGTAACGGAGATCTGCGGTATATTAGAGATATGCGAGGGGAGGGAGGTGGACAATTTGTCCCAAGAGCGTAGTGTAGCTTGAGTGGATGGAAGGAGATTTGTCGAAGGGGGTCGAAGCGGTTTAGGGATACGGAACAGGTCGGCTAGGGGGATTGGGTTTGCTCGAGCTTGTTCGATCTCCACCCAATTCAATTGCTGGTGGGCCTCAAAGTAGTGTTTAGTGGAGGCCAACAGAGAGGCTTCATGATACAGGGAGATGTTAGGTAGACTGAAGCCACCAAACTCTCTCGGTAAGACCATTCTAGATAAGGCTAGTGAGGGGGGTTTTGAGGCCCAGATATACCGAGACATGATAGTGGAACAGGCTTGGAGGATCTTTTTTGGGAAGGGGTAAGGTATTGTGCGGAAGAGGTACATTAACTTGGGAAGCAGGGACATTTTAAATGCTGCCATACGTCCTAGCCAGGAGACCTCGTAGGCTGCCCAGGATTTTGTAAGGTTGTCCAATGACTCCACTAAAGGAGAGAGGTTGGTGGAGAAGACATCAGAAGGGGAGACAGGGATGTTGACACCTAGATATTTTAATGTGGATTTCCTCCAGTTGTAAGGGTAGGAGGATTGAAGCGTTGGAAGGGACTGGGATAGATTGAGGGGGAGGGCGTCCGTTTTGGTCGTGTTAAGTTTGTAATAAGATGCTAGGCTATAGGCTTCTAAGGTCGAGTGTATTAAGGGTAGAGTTGTAGAGGGGTTAGAAATGAAGAGGAGAACGTCGTCTGCAAATAGACTCAGTTTGTGGGAAGATGATTTAATCTGTAATGCCGGAATTTGAGGGTTATCTCGTATCGAGATTGCGAGGGGTTCGATTGAAAGGGCAAATATTAGGGGGGATAGGGGGCAACCCTGTCTAGTACCATTTGTAAAACCGAAAGGTTCAGATAAAAAGCCACCATTGAACACTCGGGCCGAAGGAGAGCTGTAGAGCGCCAAAATAGAGGTTAGGATACGGTCTCTAAAACCAAATCGTCGTAAAGCTTCCTGCATGTATTTCCAGTTCAGTCTATCAAAGGCCTTCTCCGCGTCCAGGGACAGCAAGAGCAGGCCCTGGTCTCCAGCCAAGGAGTCTATTAAGTTAAATACTCTCCGAGTGTTGTCAGATGCCTGTCTACCCGGTACGAAGCCCGTTTGGTCTGGGTGTATCAAAAGTGGGAGGTAACTGTTAATTCGAGTCGCTATCATTTTGGCGTATAGTTTAATGTCGCAATTTAGTAATGCAATGGGGCGGTAGTTGTGGACAAAGGCGGGGTCCTTTCCGGGTTTTGGGATAGTGACAATACGAGCTTCTAACAGTTCAGAGGGGAGAGAGCCTTGGTCTGAAAATGTATTAAAGAGGGCCGTCATAGGAGAAGAGAGGACATCATGAAAGGTAGAATAGAAGTCAGCTACAAATCCGTCTGGGCCGGGGGCTTTGTTTCTAGGAGAGGATTTAATAGCTGCGGAGGTTTCCTCCGCTGTCCACGGAGCGTTGAGAGTAGATAGTTGTTCGTGAGTGAGTGTAGGGAAAGATAAATTATCCAGGAAAGAGGAAATAGAGAGGGGAGTGGGTTGAGGAGTAGACGAGTCGTTCTCTAGATTGTAAAGTTTAGCATAGTACTGAGCAAATTGGTTAGTTATGTCTTTGGGGTTTAAAATCTTTTGTTTGGTGGGGGAATGTATGCACTTGATCTTGTTCCTGGCTTGTTGTGCTCGTAATTTCCGGGCCAGCATTTTTCCAGCTTTATTGCCAAGTAGATAAAATTTGTGTCGTAGTTTATTTAGAGCCACTTGGGTGCGGGCGAGTAGTAGTTTTTGGAGTTGACCTCTAATGGAGGAAATTTCATTTTTAAGAGTTCTAGAGGGTTGGGCTAAATTTCGAGATTCGAGGGCTAGTAATTCCGATTCTAATTTTGCTTGCTTTAGTAGGGCCTGTTTTTTGAGAGTAGCACCGGCTTGAATGGCAGCTCCGCGGGTGACCGCTTTGAGGGCACACCAGTGGTTAATGGGGGATGTGTCTTGGGGGGAATTAGTGGCAAGATATAAGTCAATAGATTCAGAGATGATTTTTCTTGATACAGGGTTATTCAGCAGATATGGGTATAACCTCCAGTGATGAGGAGGGTTGGGAAGATCATGCAGATTCCATTTCCAGAGAACTGGGGCGTGATCAGACCAGGTGATTGGCAAAATATCTACGTCCCCAGTCCTCTGGAGAGACCATTTGTCGCAGAGGATCAGGTCTATTCTGGAGTAAGTGTTGTGGACCAGGGAGTGGAATGTGTAGCCTCTTCCCGAAGGGTTGGAGACTCTCCAGATATCATAGAGGTCAAATTCTGCGAGCATGTTGCGGAATGCTAAGGATGGGCCTGAGAGGGCGGAAGGAGTAGGTTGGGAGAGTTGGCGGGATTTGTCCTGTTTAGGGTCTAGGACTAGATTAAAGTCCCCCAGAATCACTAAGGAGCCCTTTGTTGAGTTGCGTATGGTGAGGAATAATTAACGTAGGAATGTGATTTGGTTAGAGTTAGGCGCATAGAGGGATACTAGTGTGACGGGTTTATCGTCTAGAAGGCCGGTAAGGATGAGGAATCTACCGCTCTTGTCTGAAAGTTGGGAATGTAGGGTGAAGGGGACATTCTTGTTGAATAGGATAGCAACTCCGTTTCTTTTAAACGGACCGTTAGCATAGTATCCCAAGGGGAAGTTATTGTTCTTAAAAAGGGGAGGGTTATTGGAGGAGAAGTGGGTTTCTTGTAATGCCACCACGTCCGCTCTCTGCTGGTGGAAGAATGATAGGGCCAGTCTGCGTTTGTTAGGCGAGTTCAGTCCTTTGACGTTGAGAGATATTAGGTTCAACATTGGGGACGTAAACAATGAATGATGGGAATGGGTCTATAGGGAATCAGTTTGGAGGTCATATATCTGGTACCAAGATACTGCAGTGATAGATGGTATGTGTAAAGTTTGGAGCTCAGGGGGGGGGGGGGGGTATGGGGGAACAACATGGGGGAAGTTCAAATCTGGTAAATAGGAGGTAAAGACCAAAAAAAAAAGGTCCGGTATATTGGACCTGCATGACTACTGCAGGGAGTGGGTAAAAGGAATCGGGGGTTAGCAGTAGTACAGGAAGGAACGGAGGCGGGCCGGATAGTCTTGCACCGCCACTCTGAAACAATTGTATAACGGAAGAACTAACACACGTACATACATAATAATCCTCACTAATCAGCGGATAGAACACTAGGGGCCATAACAGGTATACAACAGGTATAAAGGAGTAAACAATACTTAGTCCCGTAGCGTAACCATCAATGAAACAATTAGTGAAAGAGTTAACCTGTTACTAGAAGATCAAAAAAGGAGACATGTAGACAGGCATATAATGGCATTAGAAAATGGAAAACCTAGATAGATAAGTTGCCTTCCCCTCCCTTGAGTGTGGGGGGGGAGGGTTACATTCTCCTAAAGCCGGAGAAACCGGTTAGTGGAATTTGAGGGGACCTGTCGTATCGGTCCAGAGCCTCAAGCGGTCGCCCAATCATGGCGGACAGCAGGGGCACGGGACGATGTAGACGGCTTCGGTATAGAAATGTCCCAGTCCAGTAATAATTTCACCCCCGCGTCAAGGGAGGAGATGATATAGGTCGATTCGTCGTGCGAGATTATTAGTTTGACCGGGAATCCCCATCGGTAGTGGATGTCGTGGGACCTTAGGGCAAGGGTGATAGGAGTGAAGGCCCGCCTCTTCGCAATGGTGGCAGCTGAGAAATCTTGAAAAATTTGGAGGCCTCCCAGGATGTCGGAGTTCTTGGATTCTCTGGCTGCCCTCATGATACGTTCCTTAATTGGGAAGAAATGTATCCGGAGGAGGGTGTCCTTAGGTAGGTCGGATGAGACGGTGCGTGGTCTAGGGAGTCTGTGGATGCGGTCGATCAAAAGTTCTGAAGCTGCCGCATTTGGGAGGAGTTTTTTGAATAGGGCTGTAGCGTAGGATTCCAGTTCCGAGTTGGATACTGAGTCTGGGATGCCTCTGATCTTGACGTTATTCCGCCGTGACCTGTCCTCCATATCTGCCAACTTGGCCTTGAATTGGTCCAGATCTTGTTGTTGGCGGTCGTGGGATGAGAGCAGGTCGTTGTGGGAGGCGACCAGTTCCTCCATCTTGCGTTCTATATGGTCTGTACGATCTCCCAGAGCCACCAGTTCAGTCTTGACCTCTCGAACAGCTGAAGTCAGGTCCTTAGAGAGTTCCGACTTAAAGGCGGATAGGATCTGACAGAGGGATCTCACCGTCAGAGGGGCGTCTGATTCACAATCTACCCCTGACCCCGAAAGGGCGGAGGACAGGACACTAGATCCCATGTGGTCTGGCACGGCTGGGGGAGATGAGGCGCTTTGTAGGGGAGAGACTTGAAGGGGTTTCTGAGGAGGGAAGGATAACTTGGGAGGGATTATATCCTTGGCTTTTTTTGGGGCCATTTTTCAGCCCAGAGACAAATGAAGGAGGTACGGGTGGGAGGGATACTAGGCTGGGACCGGTCGGCAAGTGCTACTGAAACAGGAGAACTCAGTCACAAAAAGTCATGTACGTGTTGTTCAGGCAAACATGAGTGGCGGTGAGCGGCTTCGGGAGCGCTTACATTTCGGAGGGCTTGTAGATGACGGGTACTTAGGACCTATATCAATCGGTTGTAGATATAGAGTGGAGGCGGAGCGAGGTGCTTTGCTCCTAAAGCAATGGATCAGGATGTACCGCTGCAACGCAGGGGTGCGTGTGCGCTGAATTGGTGGCAAAGAATCCCCACTGGATAAAGCTGTGTGATCCAGGAGGTAAAAAAGGGGGGTGAGGGTAGTAGCTGGGTTTTCTACGTGGGTACAGCCGGTTGGCGGACTTCTGGCACAGATGGAGAGGATCTGGAGGACTTAAGGCTTGACCCGTCTGGTAGGGAGCGGGTGTTCATACAAGCCCCATGGACCCCAGGTGCCAGGGGAAGCGGTCAGGGGTAGGGAGCGGCAGCTGTGCGGCGGGCCGGTGATCACTTTAGTAGCCCAGGCCGTGGATACACAGAGGTCAGGGGGCTCCCTGACCCGGAGGGAGAGGATCAGAGCTCCAAAGGGGCAGGAGGTCGCCCGCTGCTTGGGTCCCGAATATCGGGGCACCCAGGTGGCTGTGGTGATGAGTAGAGAGAGGCAGGCTGGGGTGGAGCACGGCGGGGGCTGCCGCAGGCCGCGGCCTGCATGAACTCTCACCTGCCGTCAAGATGGCCGCCGGCGCCGGGACAGTCTGGAGGATCTCTGCAGGCGGTCTGTCCTTCCGCGTACCGCAGCGGCTTTTCCTCTCAGGTGAGGTGATCGGCGGGGGAGCAGCTGGCAGGGAGGGTCACAGGAAGCCACAGGTGGAAATATGGGACTCTCCGGGTGCTTTACGCGGCCCGTCCCGCTCCCGGAGCTCGATGGCCGGCCGGCCCCAAACTCGAGGTCCCGGCTTGTGGTGTCGGAGTAGGCCTCGGGCGGCGGCTAGACGTAGCGGTCTCCGGGCGCAGGCACTTTTTGCTGGGCACTGTCCTCTGCTGTAGGCAGGTCAGGTAGGGAGAAACAAGACCTGAAAACTCCAGGGAAATGGGTGATAGGGCTGTTTTAGCAGGAGCTCAAGCTGAGACACGTCTGCTCCATGCAACGACCAGGCCACGCCCCCGATTATAATTCATTTTGATGAACATCATCTTCTCCACATTTTCTGGAAGTAACCTCGTACGCCGATTGCTGACAAGGTGAGCGGCTGCACTAAACACTCTTTCGGAGTACACACTGGAGGGAGGGCAACTTAGGTAGAATAAAGCCAGTTTGTGCAAGGGCCTCCGAATTGCCTCTTTTTCCTGCCAGTATACGTACGGACTGTCTGACGTGCCTACTTGGATGCGGTCACTCATATAATCCTCCACCATTCTTTCAATGGTGAGAGAATCATATGAAGTGACAGTAGACGACATGTCAGTAATCGTTGGCAGGTCCTTCAGTCCGGACCAGATGTCAGCACTCGCTCCAGACTGCCCTGCATCACCGCCAACGGGTGGTCTCAGATTTCTTAGCCTTTTCCTCGCACCCCCAGTTGCGGAAGAATGTGAAGGAGGAGATGTTGACGGGTCACGTTCCGCTTGACTTGACAATTTTCTCACCAGCAGGTCTTTGAACCTCTGCAGACTTGTGTCTGCCGGAAAGAGAGATACAACGTAGGTTTTAAATCTAGGATCGAGCACGGTGGCCAAAATGTAGTACTCTGATTTCAACAGATTGACCACCCGTGAATCCTAGTTAAGCGAATTAAGGGCTCCATCCACAAGTCCCACATGCCTAGCGTAATCGCTCTGTTTTAGCTCCTCCTTCAATGTCTCCAGCTTCTTCTGCAAAAGCCTGATGAGGGGAATGACCTGACTCAGGATGGCAGTGTCTGAACTGACTTCACGTGTGGCAAGTTCAAAGGGTTGCAGAACCTTGCACAATGTTGAAATCATTCTCCACTGCGCTTGAGTCAGGTGCATTCCCCCTCCTTTGCCTATATCGTGGGCAGATGTATAGGCTTGAATGGCCTTTTGCTGCTCCTCCATCCTCTGAAGCATATAGGGTTGAATTCCACCTCGTTACCACCTCTTGCTTCAGATGATGTCAGGGCAGGTTCAGGAATGTTTGGTGGTGCTCCAGTCTTCTGTACGCGGTGGCTGAATGCCGAAAGTGGCCCGCAATTCTTCAGGCCACTGACAGCATCTCTTGCACGCCCCTGTCGTTTTTAAATAATTCTGCACCACCAAATTCAATGTATGTGCAAAACATGGGACGTGCTGGAATTTTCCCAGATGTAATGCACGCACAATATTGCTGGCGTTGTCCGATGTCACAAATCCCCAGGAGAGTCCAATTGGGGTAAGCCATTCTGCGATGATCTTCCTCAGTTTCCGTAAGAGGTTGTCAGCTGTGTGCCTCTTCTGGAAAGCGGTGATACAAAGCGTAGCCTGCCTAGGAACGAGTTGGTGTTTGCGAGATGCTGCTACTGGTGCCGCCGCTGCTGTTCTTGCTGCGGGAGGCAATACATCTACCCAGTGGGCTGTCACAGTCATATAGTCCTGAGTCTGCCCTGCTCCACTTGTCCACATGTCCGTGGTTAAGTGGACATTGGGTACAACTGCATTTTTTAGGACACTGGTGAGTCTTTTTCTGAGGTCTGTGTACATTTTCGATATCGCCTGCCTAGAGAAATGGAACCTAGATGGTATTTGGTACCGGGGACACAGTACCGCAATCAAGTCTCTAGTTGCCTCTGAATTAATGGTGGATACCGGAACCACGTTTCTCACCGCCCAGGCTGCCAAGGCCTGAGTTATCTGCTTTGCAGTAGGATGACTGCTGTGATATTTCATTTTCCTCGCAAAGGACTGTTGGACAGTCAATTGCTTACTGGAAGTAGTACAAGTGGTCTTCCGACTTCCCCTCTGGGATGACGATCGACTCCCAGCAGCTACAACAGCAGCGCCAGCAGCAGTAGGCGTTACACTCAAGGATGTATCGGAGGAATCCCAGGCAGGAGAGGACTCGTCAGACTTGCCAGTGACATGGCCTGCAGGACTATTGGCTTTCCTGGGTAAGGAGGAAATTGACACTGAGGGAGTTGGTGGTGTGGTTTGTAGGAGCTTGATTACAAGAGGAAGGGATTTAGTGGTCAGTGGACTGCTTCCGCTGTCACCCAAAGTTTTTGAACTTGTCACTGACTTATGATGAATGCGCTGCAGGTGACGTATAAGGGAGGATGTTCCGAGGTGGTTAACGTCCTTACCCCTACTTATTACAGCTTGACAAAGGCAACACACGGCTTGACACCTGTTGTTCGCATTTGTGTTGAAATAATTCCACACCGAAGAGCTGATTTTTTTTGTATTTTGACCAGGCATGTCAATGGCCATATTCATCCCACGGACAACAGGTGTCTCCCCGGGTGCCTGACTTAAACAAACCACCTCACCATCAGAATCCTCCTTGTCAATTTCCTCCCCAGCGCCAGCAACACCCATATCCTCATCCTGGTGTACTTCAACAGTGACATCTTCAATTTGACTATCAGGAACTGGACTGCGGGTGCTCCTTCCAGCACTTGCAGGGGGCGTGCAAATGGTGGAAGGCGCAAGCTCTTCCCGTCCAGTGTTGGGAAGGTCAGGCATCGCAACCGACACAATTGGACTCTCCTTGGGTATTTGTGATTTAGAAGAACGCACAGTTCTTTGCTGTGCTTTTGCCAGCTTAAGTCTTTTCATTTTTCTAGCGAGAGGATGAGTGCTTCCATCCTCATGTGAAGCTGAACCATTAGCCATGAACATAGGCCAGGGCCTCAGCCGTTCCTTGCCACTCCGTGTCGTAAATGGCATATTGGCAAGTTTACGCTTCTCCTCAGACGCTTTTAATTTTGATTTTTGGGTCATTTTACTGAACTTTTGTTTTTTGGATTTTACATGCTCTCTACTATGACATTGGGCATCGGCCTTGGCAGACGACGTTGATGGCATTTCATCGTCTCGGCCATGACTAGTGGCAGCAGCTTCAGCACGAGGTGGAAGTGGATCTTGATCTTTCCCTATTTTAACCTCCACATTTTTGTTCTCCATTTTTTAATGTGTGGAATTATATGCCAGTAACTATCAATAGCAATGGCCTACTACTATATATACTGCGCACAACTTAAATGCACCACAGGTATGGATGGATAGTATACTTGACGACACAGAGGTAGGTAGAGCAGTGGCCTTCCGTACCGTACTGCTATATATACTGGTGGTCACTGTCAGCAATCTGCAAAACTAAAATGCACCACAGGTATAGAATGTAGATGGATAGTATACTTAATGACGACACAGAGGTCGGTACAGCAGTGGCCTTCCGTACCGTACTGCTATATATAGTATACTGGTGGTCACTGTGTCAGCAAACTGCAAAACTAAAATGCACCACAGGTATAGAATGTAGATGAATAGTATACTTAATGACGACACAGAGGTAGGTACAGCAGTGGCCTTCCGTACCGTACTGCTATATATAGTATACTGGTGGTCACTGTGTCAGCAAACTGCAAAACTAAAATGCACCACAGGTATAGAATGTAGATGGATAGTATACTTAATGACGACACAGAGGTAGGTACAGCAGTGGCCTTCCGTACCGTACTGCTATATATAGTATACTGGTGGTCACTGTGTCAGCAAACTGCAAAACTAAAATGCACCACAGGTATAGAATGTAGATGGATAGTATACTTAATGACGACACAGAGGTAGGTACAGCAGTGGCCTTCCGTACCGTACTGCTATATATAGTATACTGGTGGTCACTGTGTCAGCAAACTGCAAAACTAAAATGCACCACAGGTATAGAATGTAGATCGATAGTATACTTAATGACGACACAGAGGTAGGTACAGCAGTGGCCTTCCGTACCGTACTGCTATATATAGTATACTGGTGGTCACTGTGTCAGCAAACTGCAAAACTAAAATGCCCCACAGGTATAGAATGTAGATGGATAGTATACTTAATGACGACACAGAGGTAGGTACAGCAGTGGCCTTCCGTACCGTACTGCTATATATACTGGTGGTCACTGTGTCAGCAAACTGCACAACTGAAATGCACCACAGGTATAGAATCTAGATGGATAGTATACTTAATGACGACACAGGTAGGTACAGCAGTGGCCTACTGTACCGTAATGCTATATATTATATACTGGTGGTCACTGGTCAGCAAAACTCTGCACTGTACTCCTCCTATATAATATTATACTGGTGGTCCCCAGTCCCCACAATAAAGCAGCACACTGAGGACAGATATGGAGTGTTTTTCAGGCAGACAACGTATACTGGTGGTCACTGTCAGCAAAACTCTGCACTGTACTCCTGCTATATAATACAGCTGCTCCCCAGTCCCCACAATTAAGCAGTGTGAGCACAGATATATGCAGCACACTGAGCACAGATATGGAGCGTTTTTTTCAGGCAGAGAACGGATAACTGGTGGTCACTGATCAGCAAAACTCTGCACTGTACTCCTCCTATATTATACAGCTGCTCCCCAGCCCTCCCCACAATTAAGCAATAGTGCACAATCAAGTTCAACAATAACGGAGAGGACGCCAGCCACGTCCTCTCCCTAACATTTCCAATGCACAAGTGAAAATGGCGGCGACGCGCGGCTGCTTATATAGAATCCGAATCTCGCGAGAATCCGACAGCGGGATGATGACGTTCGGGCGCGCTCGGGTTAACCGAGCCATACGGGAGAATCCGAGTATGGCTCGGACCCATGTAAAAAGGGTGAAGTTCGGGGGGGTTCGGTTACCGCGAACCCGCTCATCACTAGTAAAAAGGGTGGAGCTTCTTCCTCAGGCAGCCAGCACACTACTGAGCACCATTTTCTCTCTCTCATCAGGCTGCAGAGAACACGCTGGTCCTCTCCTCCACTTCTGACAAGTACAGGGTGCTATAAAGGGGGATCACAAAGCGATTGTGGTGCATTTGATAGTGTATATTACTATTTAAAAGCGCTTTTGGGCTGTGGACATACTGTGTCCCCGGCTGTGGCATTATCTCTCTAGCTAGTGGAGCCCGGTGCTGGTGTTAAAAATACGGGGGACCCCTACGTATTTTGTCCCCCGTATTTTTGGCACCAGGACCGGACGCAGAGCCCGGTGCTGGTTGTTAAAATACGGGGGATCCCATGTCATTTCCCCCCCCCCCGTATTTTTACAACCAGGACAGGCTCAAAGAGCCCGAGGCTGGTTATGCTTAGGAGGGGGGACCCCACACAATTTATTTCAGGATTTTTAACCCATTCCCACCGAAAAACATGCTCTGATCTCTCCATATTATTTTAGTCAGTAAAAAAAAAAAATATTCTTTTAAAAAATATATTAAATAATACTTGTGACTCCTAAATAGACAAACCAAGTAGATAATCCCTTCTAATATAAATAGATATGCTATTAGCAATCAAAAAAACACAAAAAAAAACATGTTTTTAAAAATTTTTATTAGATCACGCCAGCAAAAGGAGGCGGACTGAAATTGACGAAATGACTGTCGAAATACACTGTTATCGAATCGACATTCTTCAATTGAATATACTTTTGTCGAAAAGCCGCATTTTTACCATTGCAGACATGTCGAATTTTAAAAATGTTGAATTGCAAAAAGTAGAATTTGAAACGGCAGTTTTTTTGCCGAAAAGTACTGTATTGCATTGTCGAATCCAATTCCCCGTTTTTCGACATTTGCGGCAATTTGACCGCAATTGCATATGGCTCTTAATCTACTCACTACCCTTGAAAGTAGTATCATTGACACTAAGGGGCCATTTATCACTGAATATTTGCAGCTTCATCTACCGTGCCTATCAGGTATTGTGTTCATCCCACTTCAACTTAAATGTAGTAACACTTAATCTAATATTTTCTCTGACGTCCTAGTGGATGCTGGGGACTCCGTAAGGACCATGGGGAATAGCGGCTCCGCAGGAGACTGGGCACAAATAGAAAGCTTTAGTACTACCTGGTGTGCACTGGCTCCTCCCCCTATGACCCTCCTCCAAGCCTCAGTTAGATTTTTGTGCCCGAACGAGAAGGGTGCACACTAGGGGCTCTCCTGGGCTTCTTAGTGAAAGTTTTAGTTTAGGTTTTTTTATTTTCAGTGAGACCTGCTGGCAACAGGCTCACTGCATCGAGGGACTAAGGGGAGAAGAAGCGAACTCACCTGCGTGCAGAGTGGATTGGGCTTCTTAGGCTACTGGACACCAGTAGCTCCAGAGGGACCGATCACAGGCCCAGCCTTGGAGCTCGGTCCCAGAGCCGCGCCGCCGGCCCCCTTACAGAGCCAGAAGCAAGAAGAGTCCGGCAAATCGGCGGCAGAAGACATCCTGTCTTCCACAAGGTAGCGCACAGCACTGCAGCTGTGCGCCATTGCTTCTCAGCACACTTCACACTCCGGTCACTGAGGGTGCAGGGCGCTAGGGGGGGGGCCCCTTAGCAGCAATAGAAACACCTTGGCTGGCTAAAAATACATCACATATAGCTCATGGGCTATATGGATGAATTTTAACCCCTGCCAGATTTTCACAAAAAGCGGGAGAAAGGCCGCCGAGAAGGGGGCGGAGTCTATCTCCTCAGCACACAGGCGCCATTTTCCCTCACAGCTCCGCTGGAAGGACGTCTCCCTGACTCTCCCCTGCAGTCCTGCACTACAGAAACAGGGTAAAATAAGAGAGGGGGGCACTAATTGGCGGGTTATTAACAAAACAGCAGCTATAAGGGAGAAACACTTATATAAGGTTGTCCCTATATCTATATATAGCGCTCTGGTGTGTGCTGGCATACTCTCCCTCTGTCTCCCCAAAGGGCTAGTGGGGTCCTGTCCTCTATCAGAGCATTCCCTGTGCGTGTGCTGTGTGTCGGTACGTTTGTGTCGACATGTATGAGGAGGAAAATGATGTGGAGGCGGGGCAATTGCCTATAATAGAGATGTCACCCCCTAGGGAGTTGACACCTGAGTGGATGGCTTTATGGAAGGATTTACGTGACAGTGTCAGCTCCTTACAAAAGACAGTTGATGACATGAGACAGCCGACTAATCAGCTAGTCCCTGTCCAGGCGTCTCAGAAACCATCAGGGGCTTTAAAAAGGCCGTTACCTCAGGTGGTGGATACTGACGTCGACACGGATACTGACTCCAGTGTCGACGGTGAGGAGACAACCGTGACTTCCAGTAGGACCACACGTTACATGATCACGGCAATGAGAGAGGTGTTAAACATTTCTGATACTGCAAGTACCACTAAAAAGGGTATTATGTGGGGTGTGAAAAAACTACCTGTAGTTTTTCCTGAATCAGACGAATTAAATGAGGTGTGTGATGAAGCGTGGGTTTCCCCCGGGGCCTTACAACCCCCTAGAGTGGATAAAGCGCTCACACGCTTATCAAAACAAGTGGCGTTACCGTCTCCTGATACGGCCGCCCTCAAGGAACCAGGTGACAGAAAACTGGAGAATATCCTAAAAAGTATATACACACATACTGGTGTTATACTGCGACCAGCAATCGCCTCAGCCTGGATGTGCAGCGCTGGGGTGGCTTGGTCGGATTCCCTGACTGAAAATATTGATACCCTGGATAGGGACAGTATATTGTTGACTATAGAGCATTTAAAAGATGCATTTCTATATATGCGAGATGCACAGAGGGATATTTCCACTCTGGCATCAAGAGTGAGTGCGCTGTCCATTTCTGCCAGAAGAGGATTATGGACGCGACAGTGGTCAGGTGATGCGGATTCTAAACGGCATATGGAAATATTGCCTTATAAAGGGGAGGAGTTATTTGGGGTCGGTCTATCGGACCTGGTGGCCACGGCAACTGCTGGGAAATCCACATTTTTACCCCAGGTCGCCTCTCAACATAAAAAGACGCCGTCTTATCCGGCTCAGTCCTTTCGTCCCCATAAGGGCAAGCGGGCAAAAGGTTCCTCTTTTCTGCCCCGGGGTAGAGGAAGGGGAAAAAGACTGCAACAGACAGCCAATTCCCAGGAACAAAAGCCCTCCCCCGCTTCCGCCAAGTCCTCAGCATGACGCTGGGGCCTTACAAGCGGACTCAGGCACGGTGGGGGCCCGTCTCAAGAATTTCAGCGCGCAGTGGGCTCACTCGCAAGTGGACCCCTGGATCCTTCAGGTAGTATCTCAGGGGTACAAACTGGAGTTCGAGACGTCTCCCCCTCGCCGGTTCCTGAAGTCTGCTTTACCAACGTCTCCCTCCGACAGGGAGGCAGTATTGGAGGCAGTTCACAAGCTGTATTCCCAGCAGGTGATAATCAAAGTACCCCTCCGGCAACAAGGGAAGGGGTATTATTCCACGCTGTTTGTGGTACCGAAGCCGGACGGCTCGGTAAGACCTATTTTAAATCTGAAATCCTTGAACACTTACATACAAAGGTTCAAGTTCAAGATGGAGTCACTCAGAGCAGTGATCGCGAACCTGGAAGAGGGGGACTATATGGTGTCTCTGGACATCAAAGATGCCTACCTCCATGTCCCCATTTACCCTTCTCATCAGGGGTACCTCAGGTTTGTGGTACAAAACTGTCACTATCAGTTTCAGACGCTGCCGTTTGGATTATCCACGGCACCCCGGGTCTTTACCAAGGTAATGGCCGAAATGATGATTCTTCTTCGAAGAAAAGGCGTTTTAATTATCCCTTACTTGGACGATCTCCTGATAAGGGCAAGATCCAGAGAACAGTTAGTAGTCGGAGTAGCACTATCTCAGGTAGTGCTACGGCAGCACGGCTGGATTCTAAATATCCCAAAATCGCAGCTGGTTCCGACGACACGGCTTCTGTTCCTAGGGATGATTCTGAACACAGTCCAGAAAAAGGTGTTCCTTCCGGAGGAAAAAGCCAGGGAGTTATCCGACCTAGTCAGAAACCTCCTGAAACCAGGGCACGTCTCAGTGCATCAATGCACAAGAGTCCTGGGAAAGATGGTAGCTTCCTACGAAGCGATTCCATTCGGCAGATTCCACGCAAGAACGTTCCAGTGGGATCTGCTGGACAAATGGTCCGGATCGCATCTTCAGATGCATCAGCGGATAACCCTGTCCCCAAGGACAAGGGTGTCTCTTCTGTGGTGGTTGCAGAGGGCTCATCTTCTAGAGGGCCGCAGATTCGGCATTCAGGACTGGGTCCTTGTGACCACGGATGCCAGCCTGAGAGGCTGGGGAGCAGTCACACAAGGAAGAAATTTCCAGGGCTTGTGGTCAAGCCTGGAGACATCACTTCACATAAATATCCTGGAGCTAAGGGCCATCTACAATGCTCTAAGCCTAGCACGACCTCTGCTTCAAGGTCAGCCGGTGCTGATTCAGTCAGACAACATCACGGCAGTCGCCCACGTAAACAGACAGGGCGGCACAAGAAGCAGGAGGGCAATGGCAGAAGTTGCAAGGATTCTTCGCTGGGCGGAAAATCATGTGATAGCACTGTCAGCAGTGTTCATTCCGGGAGTGGACAACTGGGAAGCAGACTTCCTCAGCAGACACGACCTCCACCCGGGAGAGTGGGGACTTCACCCAGAAGTCTTCCACATGATTGTGAACCGTTGGGAAAAACCAAAGGTGGACATGATGGCGTCCCGCCTCAACAAAAAACTAGACAGGTATTGCGCCAGGTCACGAGACCCTCAGGCAATAGCTGTGGACGCTCTGGTAACACCGTGGGTGTACCAGACAGTGTATGTGTTCCCTCCTCTGCCTCTCATACCCAAGGTACTGAGAATCATAAGAAGGAGAGGAGTAAGGACTATACTCGTGGCTCCGGATTGGCCAAGAAGGACTTGGTACCCGGAACTTCAAGAGATGCTCACGGAGGACCCGTGGCCTCTACCTCTAAGAAGGGACCTGCTCCAGCAGGGACCCTGTCTGTTCCAAGACTTACCGCGGCTGCGTTTGACGGCATGGCGGTTGAACGCCGGATCCTGAAGGAAAAAGGCATTCCGGATGAAGTCATCCCTACCCTGATCAAAGCCAGGAAGGATGTAACCGTGCAGCATTATCACCGTATTTGGCGTAAATATGTTGTGTGGTGCGAGGCCAGGCAGGCCCCTACAGAGGAATTTCAACTGGGTCGTTTCCTGCATTTCCTGCAAACAGGACTGTCTATGGGCCTAAAATTAGGGTCCATTAAGGTTCAAATTTCGGCCCTGTCGATCTTCTTCCAGAAAGAACTGGCTTCAGTTCCTGAGGTTCAGACGTTTGTCAAAGGGGTACTGCATATACAGCCTCCTTTTGTGCCTCCAGTGGCACCTTGGGATCTCAATGTAGTTTTGGGGTTCCTAAAATCACATTGGTTTGAACCACTCACCACTGTGGATTTAAAATATCTCACATGGAAAGTGGTAATGCTGTTGGCCCTGGCTTCAGCCAGGCGCGTGTCAGAATTGGCGGCTTTATCCTATAAAAGCCCTTACCTAATTTTTCATACGGATAGGGCAGAATTGAGGACTCGTCCTCAATTTCTCCCTAAGGTGGTTTCAGCGTTTCACTTGAACCAGCCTATTGTGGTGCCTGCGGCTACTAGGGACTTGGAGGACTCCAAGTTGCTGGACGTAGTCAGGGCCCTGAAAATATATGTTTCCAGGACGGCTGGAGTCAGAAAATCTGACTCGCTGTTTATCTTGTATGCACCCAACAAGCTGGGTGCTCCTGCTTCTAAGCAGACTATTGCTCGTTGGATTTGTAGTACAATTCAGCTTGCACATTCTGTGGCAGGCCTGCCACAGCCTAAATCTGTAAAAGCCCATTCCACACGGAAAGTGGACTCATCTTGGGCGGCTGCCCGAGGGGTCTCGGCTTTACAACTTTGCCGAGCAGCTACTTGGTCAGGGGCAAACACGTTTGCAAAATTCTACAAATTTGATACCCTGGCTGAGGAGGACCTGGAGTTCTCTCATTCGGTGCTGCAGAGTCATCCGCACTCTCCCGCCCGTTTGGGAGCTTTGGTATAATCCCCATGGTCCTTACGGAGTCCCCAGCATCCACTAGGACGTCAGAGAAAATAAGAATTTACTTACCGATAATTCTATTTCTCGTAGTCCGTAGTGGATGCTGGGCGCCCATCCCAAGTGCGGATTGTCTGCAATACTTGTACATAGTTATTGTTAACTAAATCGGGTTATTGTTGTAGTGAGCCATCTTTTCTAGAGGCTCCTCTGTTATCATGCTGTTAACTGGGTTCAGATCACAAGTTATACGGTGTGATTGGTGTGGCTGGTATGAGTCTTACCCGGGATTCAAAATCCTTCCTTGTTGTGTACGCTCGTCCGGGCACAGTATCCTAACTGAAGCTTGGAGGAGGGTCATAGGGGGAGGAGCCAGTGCACACCAGGTAGTACTAAAGCTTTCTATTTGTGCCCAGTCTCCTGCGGAGCCGCTATTCCCCATGGTCCTTACGGAGTCCCCAGCATCCACTACGGACTACGAGAAATAGAATTATCGGTAAGTAAATTCTTATTTTTTAAACACCTTCCCAAACCATGTGATAAAATCTATAAACTACATAAAGCAATAAAAAAAAGAATAAGAAAATGACAAGAGCAGAGATGACATTATTGTTGGCCTGAACTAACCATCCAGCAGCAGCCCCTGTAATGGGGATCACCAGGAGAAAGGCAGCGGTATATATATCCTGGCAAAAGTAAAGTAATTCAGGCAGTGGTAGAGAACATTGGTGTATCTATAATGGGTCCAGGGTGTGCGGTGCACCCAGGCCACTGGGTCCAGCAGGGCCAACCCTTCGTACTCTGCACCTATAAACTATTCTTACCTCTCCACCGACGTCACAGCAATCATCAGGAAAATGGCACCAGTGCCATTTTTCTGGAGATCTGTTGTAGAGAAATTATCAGCTTGTGTGCACAGTATCAGTGTCTATGCATGCATGCGCAACAGAGAGAGGGGGAACTGCACACTGGCCCCCTCCTCTTTTAAACTGCCACTGAGAGAGAAAGCTAGTATGATCAGGAATACAGAACATCAGGAAAGACTCTGCTAAGCAGTGGCATAACTACAGGGTGGCTACGGGCCCACAAGGTGAAGGGTCCCACCCCAAAATAGACTAAATACGTGATTTGACAATTTCTGTGTACATGGGGCTATTAAGTTACTATTCCCTTCAATTAAATTTGTAACTTCTAGTAAAACAATACAATGGTGACGCCGTAAGAGTGCCAAACCTTTATAACCGTATCAGCTCTGCTTACAGGCTAGGGGGGTCATTCCGACCTGATCATATGCTAGATATTTTTTGCAGCGCTGCGATCAGGTCAAAACTCAGCAAAACTGTGCATGCTTATGCACCGCAATGCGCAGGCGCGTCATATGGGTACAAAGCGGATCGGTGCTGGGCGATGGATTTAACGAAGAATCCATTTGCACAACCGATCGCAAGAAGATTGACAGGAAGAGGGCGTTTATGGGTGTCAACTGACCGTTTTCAGGGAGTGTTTGGAAAACCGCAGGCGTGTCCAGGCGTTTGCAGGGCGGGTGTCTGACGTCAACTCTGGGACCGGACAGGCTGAAGTGATCGCAAGGGCTGAGTAAGTCCAGACCTACTCAGAAACTGCACAAAACTTTTTTGCACCGCTCGGCTGCATAGGCGTTTGCACACTTGCAAAGCTAAAATACACTCCCCTATAGGCGGTGACTATTTGATCGCAGCGCTGCAAAAAATAGCTAGCAAGCGATCAACTCGGAATGACCTCCAAGGCGAGGCCGTGTGCCGGACATGGCAAAATAGTGTCACAGCTTTGTAAGTGATGTGTATGGGTTACGCCTCCACTTACCCATCTGCTAGTACTCATCGATGATGCTCGCGAATAACTTGACATTGCCAGTTTCAACATTACCATCTCATCGTGTAGCTGCCTACGACTGGTGATCACAAACATTTTTCCAGTGCCATGTTAATGTCCTCTAAAAAATATGCACGTGTACAAGTTTCACTGTAAATTGTATTTAGAATTGTTACATATTGCGATTGCTTGACATGTCTCTCTACTTATCTTGCAGCTCACTACATTCGTCCATTTAGTAATATGACCAAATAACTGACATATTGCTAGTACTGTCTGTTACTGAGCGTCAAGGACACAATGTGTGGGTAGGGAAATTGTCCAAAGTAGTCAAATGTAAAAGGCGATGCTTTGTCTAACATGTCCCTGGTTGCACGGAAAAGGACTGTAGAACCCACTGACGCATGTGGCAGAATGGATTAAAAGTACACGTTGCCGTTTAGCCTACATTCCCTAGCCGGGAATAGTTTATAATGAGCAATGTGAATATTCTTTGCCTGAATCTGCTGAAGTGGGTTCAGATTCTATTCACCAAAAGACCTGCTTATATAACAGAGAAAACAAATAGGTACAAACAGCTGAAATTATTTCTTTATTTGGACTGTATCATACGCTGGCTGCTAGTCCAGGCTTCTACCCTGCTGTCCAAGCATTGCTTAGAGCAGGGGTGGCCAACCAGTCAGAGACAAAGAGCCAAAAAATCTTGTTAGGTACGTCAAAGAGCGGACATCGAGCCGTAGGTGCGCATGTAAAAATGGTGCATGTCCTTGTGCCTGCTAGGCCACGCCCCTGGTATAAAATACATTTAAAAAGTCAGATCCACATAAAATACATTGAAAAAGCCAGGTTCACATAATACATTTCAGCTCCCCCATGTGTCACTCCAGCCAGTACCCTCCTATGTCACTCCTTCTAGCACCCTCCTGTCACTCCAGCCAGCACCCCCATGAGTCACTCCTGCTAGCACCCTCCTATGTCACTTGCCAGCTCCCCCATGTGTCACTCCTGCTGGCACCCTCCTATGTAACTCGCCAGCTCCCCCATGTGTCACTGTGTGTCACTGCTGCTGGCACCCTCCTATGTAACTCGCCAGCTCCCCCATGAGTCACTCCTGCTGGAACCCTCCTATGTCACTTGCCAGCTCCCCCACGGGTCACTCCTGCTGGCACCCTCCTATTTAACTCGCCAGCTCCCCCATGAGTCACTCCTGCTAGAACCCTCCTATGTCACTTGCCAGCTCCCCCATTAGTCACTTCTGCTGGCACCCTCCTATGTAACTCGCCAGCTCTCCCATGGGTCACTCCTGCTGGCACCCTCCTATGTAACTCGCCAGCTCCCCCATGGGTCACTCCTGCTTGCACCCTCATATGTCAATGTTTAAAAATAATTTTGTAATACAGAGCGCGGATGCAATATAAAATAACAATTTAA
Source organism: Pseudophryne corroboree (assembly GCF_028390025.1). Taxonomy (NCBI): domain Eukaryota; kingdom Metazoa; phylum Chordata; class Amphibia; order Anura; family Myobatrachidae; genus Pseudophryne; species Pseudophryne corroboree. The sequence goes on from NC_086445.1 coordinate 182,956,271, forward strand.
TAAACACAATTAAAATGTAACAATAAAAACATTATGGACAATATTGGATTAACACCTCCCGTGGAAAGATTGGACACAATAACTGGTGGTTGAAAGTCCAAATAAGGCTAAATTAGCCAGATGACAATGAACCGGTTTGTACTCCTATTTAAAATGTAAATTGCACCAGCAGGTATCTTGAGCTGTTAATATTGATACAATGCAGCAGCACGACAATGGCCAACCTTGAAATCAATGCTCACCGCTGTTTGGAGGTGTTTTCAAACCTCCATCAGTTGCTGTTCAGCTGTGTTTCTCCGTCTCCCCCACAGGCTTAATTAGTGTACATTGATATGCTGTAGCCGCACAGCCGGACGTCTCCGGCGGCGATATGGAGCCTGATGTGCAGACTGGGGTAGAAAAGGTGCAGGCTGCCCAGAGCAGAAGGGTATCCGGAATCTGATCAAAAGTCAATTTCACGGAAGGGGGGGGGGGCACTTCCTTGACGCGTTTCTCCACTATGCCCTCAAGCGGTTTCATCAGAAGGATAGATGGGTGTCAATCACCCATGGTATTTAAGGCTCAAATAGCCAATCCGTTGGGTCCAATAATTATTAAATCCAGGTGTGTGACTGGTGAAAAAAACACAGTGTCCAGCAGACTTAAGATAGAATCATGGGAGTACTATATCGTCCACAAATAATTATGTGCCATTTAAAGACACACATACAATAAAAGATTAACTTTATATAAACATGAGTATATAAATATATATATCAAAAATGACATCACTGCAGCATAGATATTATGTCACTCGCCAGCTCCCCCATGGGTCACTCCTGCTGGCACCCTCCTGTCACTACAGCTAGCTCCCCCATGGGTCACTCCTGCTGGTTCCCTCCTATGTCACTCGCCAGCTCTCCCATGGGTCACTCCTGCTGGCACCCTCCTGTCACTACAGCCAGCTCCCCCATGGGTCACTCCTGCTGGCACCCTCCTGTCACTACAGCTAGCTCCCCCATGGGTCACTCCTGCTGGTTCCCTCCTATGTCACTCGCCAGCTCCCCCATGGGTCACTCCTGCTAGCACCCTCCTGTCACTGCAGCCAGCTCTCTTGTGTGTCACTCCTGCTGGTACCCTCCTGTCACTACAGCCAGCTCCCCCATGGGTCACTCCTGCTGGCACCCTCCTGTCACTACAGCTAGCTCCCCCATGGGTCACTCCTGCTGGTTCCCTCCTATGTCACTCGCCAGCTCCCCCATGGGTCACTCCTGCTGGCACCCTAATGTCAGTCCAGCCAGCTCCCTCGTGTGTCACTCCTTCTGGTACCCTCCTGTGTAACTCGCCAGCTCCCCCATGGGTCACTCCTGCTAGCACCCTCCTGTCACTCCAGCCAGCTCTCTTGTGTGTCACTCCTGCTGGTACCCTCCTGTGTAACTCGCCAGCTCCCCCATGGGTCACTCCTGCTAGCACCCTCCTCTCACTCCAGCCAGCTCTCTTGTGTGTCACTCCTGCTGGTACCCTCCTATGTCACTCGCCAGCTCCCCCATGGGTCACTCCTGCTAGCATCCTCCTCTCACTCCAGCCAGCTCCCTCGTGTGTAACTCCTGCTGGAACCCTCCTATGTCACTCGCCAGCTCCCCCATGGGTCACCCCTGCTAGCACCCTCCTGTATCACTCCAGATAACTCTCTCTTGTCACTCCAGCCCACCTTCATGTGTCACTACAGCCCCCAACTCGTGCCATTGCAGCAGCCACTTATGTGTCCTGTTTGCCAGTGGGTGTCTCACTTCTAGTTTCTGGCTCCCTCAGTTCTCTGTCCCCGTAGTGCTGCTGCCTGTCTGGCTGGAGTGCAGCAGTTTCCGGATCTGTTGTGGTAACGTGACTTCGAGTGTCGGGAGTCACATTTGAATAAAGAAAGAGCTGCATGTGGCTCAAGAGCCATAGTTTGACCAATGCTGGCTTAGAGCTTTCCGAGATCATGCAGAAGCTACTGATTGATCCACAGAGCTGGGAGCTCCACTACTGCAATGCCAATGTCACAGCCTTCTAAGTGCAGACAGGAACCTGTGCAGTAACATTATTCTGCACTAGAATCCGAGTCTACTGAATGCTCACAGTAGCCTGTTCTCTGTAATCGCCAGTATCATGGCTTGGAGGAACACCTGGACAATGACTAGGGCATCTTAGTTTCAGTCATCTCCTCATTTTTATACAACACACACACACACACACACACACACACACACACACACACACACACACACACACACACACACACACACACACACACAAGGAATGAATGCAAAAAATGCAATTTAAAAGAAAAATTATCAAAAAAAACCCAAAAACTAATAAATAAATTTATACATGAAAACCCCATGGGTCTGCACAGTTATAGTGTGGTATATATATTATCTGCACCTGAAATGAAAACAAAGTTAATAATTTTATGATACTTTTTGTTCTTGTACTTTTTTCTTCTTAAATATATATTCTATTTAATACTTATGTTTGTTTTCTAGTTTATTTGTTTTTTTTGTGGCCTTTGTATGTTTGTTCTGAATATCTTTTAAGCACCATCTCTAGTTAGAGACATCCCAGAGAGGGGGTCCAAGGAACGAGCCACTGGGGGCTGTGATGTCATGATTTACATCATCATGGTACTTCCCCGTACTGCCAACAATTTGCGGGAAAATCACGTAATTTAACTCCCATCCAGCTTACATTATTGGTGTTGTGGGATAGTATCTGGAAGGTGGTCCGTACTCGGACCACTACTGTTCAACATATTTATCAATGACCTAGAAATAGGCCTGGAAAGCACAGTGTCAATCTTTGCAGATGATACTAAACTGTGTAAGGTAATTAGTTCAGAATTGGATGTGGAGTCCTTGCAGAATGATCTATCTAAACTTGAACTCTGGGCGTCTAAATGGAAAATGAGGTTCAATACAGACAAATGCAAGGTTATGCATTTTTGGACTAAAAACAAACTTGCATCCTACATATTAAATGGGGAACGCCTAGGGGAAACAGAGTTGGAAAAAGATTTGGGGGTATTCATTGATAATAGGCTTAATAACCATACACAATGTCAAAACGCAGTAAAGAAGGCAAGTAAGGTGCTAGCGTGCATAAAAAGGGGAATTGAGACAAGGGACTCGGAGGTAATCATGCCGCTGTATAAGGCATTGGTACGTCCGCACCTGGAATATTGTGTTCAGTTTTGGGCGCCATTGTATAAAAAAGACATCAGTGAACTCGAAAGTGTTCAAAGGCGAGCTACTAAATTGATTAAAGGCCTAGAAGGACTGGACTATAAGGAAAGACTTACTAGGCTGAATATGTATACACTAGAAAAGAGGCGCCTAAGAGGAGATATTATTAATTTCTTCAAATATGTAAAGGGACATCACAAAGAGTTATCAGAGGAATTATTTATTAAAAGAACACAGTTTAGGACACGTGGGCACTCGCTGCGACTGGAGGAGAGAAAGTTCCGAACGCAATGGAGGAAAGGGTTCTTCACTGTTAGGGCAATCAGGATGTGGAATTCCCTGCCAGGGAAGGTGGTAATGACGGACTCTGTAATTGGATTTAAAAAAGGAATGGATACATTTCTGAATGAAAAAGCTATCCAAGGTTATAATACTTAAAATATCAACGTGGTTAATCCGGGGGTAACATGAGTTATAGTAACTAACTAGTCATAAAACATTATTTAGCAAGTATGTAGAATCATCACCACTTAAAGCAGGTTGAACACGATGGGCAATTTGCCTCTATTCAACCTCAAATACTATGTACTATGTACTTATCCTGGAACCCAGGAGAACTCACCGTAATCTGGGAGTCTCCCAGATATTTCAGGAGAGAAGTCAAGTGGCTAGAAATACAAAAAAAGACTTAAATTGGCAAATTTGAGTCTGTAATGTACTGGGGTCCCCAGAATAATGACACTCTGTATTGTACTAGGGTCCCCAGGATGATGTCTCTCTGTATTGTGCTGGTTCACCATAATAGGTTTAATAACTTTAAGAGAGCTTACATTTCAAATGTCTGTGTCTATACGTAAAAGGGAATTTTGGTACCACATATTGCACTGGGCAGGTATTGGACAATAAAAAAAAAAAATATGGACAAATATTTATAATCCTTTATAGTATATTAAAAGTACATAGATGTTACACCATGCATGCAGCACATGACACAGCTAAGAAGTATGAGGCACTCGAGATGTGGCTGGTGATCCTCCTATTTTGACCTGAAGGGGAGAGGGGGAAAAAATAGGAATTTGATACCTACGGGTAATTCCTTTTCTCGTAGTCCGTAGTGGATACAGAAAATTGCAGATTACCATGGGGTATAGATCGGGTCCCTTGGAGCCTGGCACTTTGAGAAATTAATAGTGTGTGCTGGCTCCTCCCCTCTATGCCCCTCCTAGCAGACTGAGTCTAGGAAACTGTGCCCGATGTGTCGACGGACATACTTTGAGAGAAGGATAAAACACATAAAGCGGTGAGGTAACGAACCAACACACAATAACAACAAAGATAGCATAGCTAACCACAACAAAGGAAAGCAACGTAACTATAAAAAGGGTAGCAACGCTAACCAACATAGAACAGGGAAAGCAACAGCAAACACAACCAAAAACTTCTACAACCATGTAAGCAGGAAACGAAGCACTGAGGCGGGCGCCCAGTATCCACTACGGACTACGAGAAAAGGAATTACCGGTAGGTATCAAATTCCTATTTTATCTAACGTCCTAGTGTATACTGGGAATTGCAGATTACCATGGGGACGTCCCAAAGCTCCCAGAATGGGTGTGAGAGTGCTGAGACCCCTGCAAAACCGCCTGACCAAACTGAAGGTCATCCTTGGCCAAGGTGTCGAACCTGTAGAACTTAACAAACGTGCTTGAACCAGATCAAGTAGCTGCCCGGCACAACTGTAAGGCCAAGACACCCCGGGCAGCCGCCCAGGAAGAACCCACCAACCTTGTGGAGTGGGCCTGAATAGATCTCGGCAGCGGCAGAGCTGCTGAAGTATAGGCTTGTTGGATAGTCAATTTGATCCAACGAGCAATGGACTGCTTGGAGGCAGTGCGACCAATTTTCAAAGCATCATAGAGGATGAAAAGCGAGTCAGACTTCCTGTAGCGAGCAGTCCTTTTGATGTAAATCCTCAAAGCCCTCACTACATCCAGGGACTTTGGAGCAACGGAAGTGTCGGATAATACTGAAACCACAATTGGTTGATTTACGTGAAAGGCCAACACTACTTTCGGCAAAAACTGCGGGCGAGTTCTGAGCTCCGCCCTATCCTCATGAAATATCAAGTACAGCCTCTTACAGGACAGGCCCCCAATTCCGAAACACATCGAGCAGAAGCCAAGGCCAGTAACATAACAGTCTGCAACATTAGGTAATTTAAGTCTACCCTATGTAAGGGTTCAAACCAGTCCGATTGGAGAAAGGTCAAGACCACGTTGAGGTCCCACGGAGCCGTGGGAGGAACAAAGGGTGGCTGAATGTGCATAACGCCCTTTAAAAAGATCTGTACTTCAGGAAGTACCACCAGTTGTTTCTGGGAGAACATAGAGAGAGAGACAAAATCTGAACTTGATGGAGCCTAAACGTAAGCCCTTATACACGCCTGCTTGCAGGAACAGTAGAAAACGGCCCAGACGAAATTCCACAGGGGAACATTTTCTACCCTCGCACCAAGAAACATATTTCTTCCAAATACGGTGGTAATTTCTGGATGTAACCACCTTACGGGCCTGGACCATAGTTGAAACAACCTTGGATGGAAGACCCTTTCTGGTTAAAATCTCTTTTTAACTTCCAGGCCGTGAAATGTAGCCGCTGTAAGTCTGGATAGACAAACGATCCTCGTTGAAGAAGGTCCTTGAGGAGTGGCAGAGGCCAGGGTTCCTCCAGCGACAAGGTCAGGAGGTCCGCATAGCAGGCCCGTCGAGGCCAATCCGGGGCAACGAGAATTGCCTGAACTCTTTCCTTTTTAAGTCATTTTAAAACTCTTGGAATGAGAGAAATTTGAGGAAACAGGTAAGTCCACGGCATCGTCAGAGCGCCTACCGCAACCGCCTGCGGGTCCCTCGTTCTGGAGCAGTAACGATAGGGCTTCTTGTTGAGACGAGAAGCCATCAGGTCTATCTGTGGAAAACTCCACCGGTGAACAAGTTGTTGAAACACCTGAGGGTGGAGGCCCCATTACCCCGGATGAAGTCATGCCTGCTTAGGAAGTCCGCTTCCCAGTTGTCCACTCCTGGAGAGTAAATGGCTGAGATGGCCTTTGCGTTGGCTTCCGCCAGGAGGAGTATACTTGACACCTCTCGCGTTGCAGCCCTGCTTCTTGTTACTCCCTGTCGGTTGATGTACGCTACTGCTGTGGCATTGTCTGAATACACCTGGATGGCCTGATTCCAAAGGATACATGAGGCCTATACTAGGGCATTGTAGATCGCTCTGAGTTCCAGGATGTTGATTGAAGAGCAGATTCCTGAAACGACAATGTCCCCTGGAACTGCTCCCCTTGTCCAGCAAATCCAGTTGAAATGATCTCGCATGGAACCTGCCGTACTGGACTGCCTAGTAGGAGGCCACCATCTTGCCTAGCAAGTGAATGCAAAGATGAATTGAGATCACGTGAGGTTTCAGTACCGAACGGACCGTAGACTGAATAGTCAAAGCCTTGTCCATTGGAAGGTAAACCTTCTGAGACACTGTACCCAGGATCATTCCCCCGGAACTGAATTCTCTGAGACGGTTCCAGGTGAGATTTATGGAAATTGAGTATCCATCCGTGATCCGTAAGCAGAGGAGTAGTCAAGTCGATACTCTGCAGCAGCTGTTCCCGGGACACCGCCTTCATCAGGAGATCACCCAGATACGGGATTATATTGACACCCATCATGCGCATTTGTAGCATCATCTCCACCATGACCTTTGTGAATACCCTTGGGGCTGTGGAGAGACCAAAGGGTAAGGCCTGAAACTGGAAATGTTGGTCCAGTACCGCGAACTGGAGGAATGCTTGGTGAGGGGGCCAAATTGGGATATGCAGGTATGCATCCTTGATATCCAGGGACACCAGAAACTCCCTCCAGATTTGCTATCACTGCTCTTAAAGATTCCATCTTGAATATGAGCACTCGAAGATAAGGATTCAGGGATTTAAGCTTCAAGATCGGTCGTACAGAGCCGTCCAGCTTCGGGACTACAAAGAGACTTCAGTAAAACCCCTTTGTATGCAGCAGAGGAGGTACTGGAACAGTAACTCCTGTAGAAAGTAGTTTTTGCACTACCTCCTGTAAGGAAACTCTTGCTACCGGTGAAGCTGGCAAGCCTGACCTGAAGAATCTGAGAGGAGGGAATTCCTGGAATTTCAGCCGGTATCCTTCGGATATGAGGTCCCTCACCCAAGGATCCCGGCAGGACTCTGCCCATATGTGGGCGAAGTGTTGAAGGCGAGCACCTACCTGAAAGTCTTCTTGCTGCTGGGGCCAACCGTCACGCGGAGGGTTTCGTGGAAGAGGATCCTGAGGTCTGGTCCAAAGTTCCAGCAGCAGCTGGTTTACGGGACTTACCACAAGTTCCTCTAGCAGCATTGGAGGCACCAATGGTTTTGCCTCTGAATCTGGCCACCCGAAAGGACTGCAGAGAGGGCCCAGGATAGGGACGTCTAGCATGTGGCGGAGCAGACGGCAGATATGTAGATTTATCTGCAGTTGCCTGAGATATCCACTTGTTCAGTTCTTCCCCTTCACCTGTAAAGGGAAGGTTCTCAACCCCTTTTTTAGAATCAGCATCTGCTGACCACTGTCGCAGCCACAGGGCTGTACGAGCCAATACTGCCATAGCAGTGTACAACCGTTAATTTAACTAAGTTCCTTAACAGCCTCACTCATAAAGTTTGCAGCATCTTGGATATGTTTTAGTAATGTAACTATCTTGTCCTGAGGCAGTGTAAGCAGCCCCATCAGAATTTCATCAGACCATTTTACCATGGCTCTAGAAATCCAGCTGCATACTATGGTAGGGCGTTGGGCTACACATGCTGCAGTATAAATTGATTTAAGAGTGGTTTCAATTTTGCGATCAGCTGGGTCTTTAAGAGAAATGGCCCCAGGTACAGGCAAAACAATCTTACGTGACAGCCTGGACACAGAGGTATCCACTGTTGGTGGGTTTTCCCAGAGTTTTCTATCCTCTGTAGGGAAAGGAAATGAATTTAGCACCCGTTTAGGGGTAATAATTTTTTTGTCAGGATTTAACCATGCTGCCTTAGCCAGGGAATCTAATTCTTTAGAAACTGGGCAGGTTGCAGAGGACTTTTTTTAATAAAGTAATTTTTATTAAGTAGTCTGGAGAATAAGGTACAGACATTGCAGAGCATCATCATAACACAAACAATACATCCAATTGTCTTGAATCAGAGCCACATTTTGAGCGAAGCTTACAGCAATGAAATATCAGGTCAATTTCAAGAGGGAATATACAAGGATTTCCTATTGTTCGGACCATTAGGGTCTGCAAAATCCGTAGCCAACTATATTAGTCTCCATTAACTTTTATATTTACACCCGTAAACTAAACAGTAAGAAAAATAACAAACAAAGAAGAAAAAAAAAAACAGAAGCAGAGTGAGAAGGAGCCATCCGATTCAGGACCACATTAGTCATACATATAAGCAGGCGAACACGCGAACACGTAGGGCCCAACCGCCAAACATCTCAATATACATCAGTAATAGTAAGTTATTGATATGTTAGCACTTCAGTGCCCACTATATTTGGGGAACCAGGTGAGAATGGGGGGAGTCCAGCCAAGGAGACCAAACCTTTTCAAACTTGGCTGATGCGTTTTGTGTCATATAAACGTATCTTTCCTTAATTATTGTGTCGTTAATTAAGGTCTTAAGTGCAGATATTAACGGGGCTTTAGGGGCCATCCACATCCTTGCAATGCAAACCTTAGCCAAGGCACATACACTGAGAGCATAGAGACCTATTGAAACAGACACAGAAGTAGAGCATCCCATCCCCAAAATACAGAATTGTGGGGTAAGCAGTCCGCCAGGCACACCCGTACTCTCCAGAATTGACCTGACCCCCAACCAGAACACCCTCAACCTCGGGCAGTCCCACACTAGATGCCAGAATGTTCCCACCGCCCCCCCCCCACACTTAGGACAAAGGCCAGATCTGCCCGTCCCAAAAGTAGCTAGCCTAGCTGGAGTCATATATGTTCTGTGTAAAATGAAGAATTGAATCTGCTGATATCTGAGGGATTTGGTAACCTTGGCAGGGTATTCCAGAGCAAGGACCCAGTCCTCCTCAGTTATTAGACACAAATCCTCCTCCCACTTTCCACGGAGACGTGTCAAAGGGTCCGTATGGAGCTTGGTAAGAAGATATCCATACGCAAGGGAGACCATCTTAGCCCGACCCAAAGTAGCCACAAAGGTCTTGATGGGGAATGGGAGGATTCGTGGGGGGGATTCAGCAAATTGGGACTGGAGGGCGTGACGAAGCTGGAGATATCTGAAGAAATAAGAATTGGGTAGGTCAAACTCATCTCTCAGTTGTTGAAAGGATTTAAGTACATTATCTAGGTAAAGTTGAGAGATAGAAATCACCGATCTAGGGGCCCATACCTCCCGCCCCTCAAGTGCATGCAATTCAGGGAGCCAGTCAGAGTACCATAAGGGGGTATCTGGGTCCAGGCCATCGTACCTCAAGAGGTCTCTCAGGGCCCGCCATATCTTTAAGGCCTGGAAAATGATAGGGGGAAGAAACCTAGCCATGCTCCCACTCAGTAGCACCTGCATAGGAGAGAGGTGGGGAAAGTAACAACGAATAAACTCACAATGCAAAGAGTCAGCCCCAGAGTTTTGTGCCCATACAGTGATATGAGTCAGTTGAGCAGCGAAGTAATACATCTGAAAGTTAGGCAGAGCCAGGCCGCCGTCAGATCGCTGTCTGGTAAGGGTATTTAGCTGTATCCTAGGTCGTTTATTAGCCCATATCAGTGAGGACAGAACGCTATTCAATTTCCTAAAGAATATTGGATAAATATATACCGGGGACTGGAGAATAATGTATAAGAGTTTGGGCAGTATAACAATTTTAATGAGATTAACCCTGCCAGACACCGTCAGTGGAAGCTTACACCAAGTCTTGGATTTGCCCGTGACCCACTGCATGGTCGGGTCCAGATTCAGAGGGACAAAATCAGAAGGGTCGTTAGTTATTTGGATTCCGAGGTACTTAAATTGTACCGTCCAACATAATGGCAGGGGGATTTTGGAAACAGTAGGAGGGGGGCCTATGACTGGCATAATGTATGATTTAGGCCAGTTAATTCTAAGACCCGAATGATCTCCAAAGTTCTCTATCACACGCAGCAGAATGGGCATTGACTTGGTGTAATCCTGCAAAAACAACAACATGTCATCGGCATAAAGAGCTATTCTATCCTCACGTGGACCTGTACAAATTCCCACAATATCTGGGTGCGATCTTATCAAGCAGGCCAGGGGCTCGATGGCCAAGGCAAACAGCGTTGGGGACAGGGGGCAGCCCTGTCTAGTACCACGGGTCAATTGAAAAGAGGGGGATACATAACCGTTCACCAAGATCCTGGCACTCGGATGTTGATACAGTAATTTAATCCATCTTATAAAATTGGGTCCAAAGCCCATACAAGCCATCACCTCCCATAAATAAGCCCATTCAATGCTGTCAAAGGCCTTGGCCGCGTCTAACGAGACCACAGCCGAGACAGAAGGGGAGTCATGTGGGAGTTGTAAAATGGTATACAGTCTACGTAAATTGATAGACGTGGACTTTCCTGGCATGAAGCCAGTCTGGTCCGGGTGAATGAGGGAGGTGATCACTGTGTTAAGCCGTACTGCCAATATCTTTGCCAGGATCTTAGCATCGGTGGGAATCAGGGATATCGGCCTATAGGAGTCTGGAGACCTTGGGTCCTTACCGGGCTTTGGGATCACTATTATAACTGCCTCTGACATGGAGGGGGGGAGTTCGTTATTGGCAAATATATCTAAGTATAGGGCATGAAGCCTGGGCCCAAAAAAATCAACATGATTTTTGTATACCTCGGAGGGAATTCCGTCACAACCCGGAGCCTTGCCATTAGGGGACATACCAATGGCCGCAGTCACCTCTTCGAGCGTCAAAGGCGCCTCCAGCAGCTCACAGGCATTTAGAGGAGAGTGCGGGCAGCTGAACACCCCCCAAGTAATATGAAAGATCTGAAGTAGAGCATGTCAATGGTGAGTTATAAACCTCAGAGAAATAAGATCGGAATAACAGCGCAATGTCCGGTGTGGTGTCAACAAAAGAGCCATCCGCACCGGACATTTGGGTGATCGTAGTCCCAGGACGATCGTAATGTATAAGACGGGCCAGGAGGCCCCCCGTCCTATCAGCCTGCATATAAATATTAGTAGCTTTAAAAAGGAGGGATCGAGAGTTTTTATCAGACAGGTGGGCCAACCAAGCCGACTGAGCCACCAGCCAGCGTGTCTTTGTCGCGGGGGCGCCGTCGGACAAATATTGGGACTCTAGGTCCCTAGCGTCCCTTTCAAGGGCCTGTTCTCTCTCCCTAGAGGACATTTTATGAGCCGCTATACGTCCAATATATGAACCTCTCAAGAACGCCTTGAATGAATCCCAGACTACTGTACCCGGGGCAGACCCTACATTGTCGCTAAAGTAACCCTCCCACTGAATCTCCAAATCACCGCAGTCCCCCAGCTGGGTCAGCCAAGAGGGGTGCCGTTTCCAATAAGAGTGCCCCCTCTGACTTTCCACAGCAAGAGTCATCAACAGAGGGGAGTGGTCAGAGACCCCTCGAGCCTCGTAGTGGACGTCAATAATCCCAGGGACGAGGGCGGGGGACACCAACATCAGGTCAATCCTGGAGAAGGAGCCATGAGTGCTGGAAAAACAGGAGAACTGACGGACCGCAGGGTGACGAAGCCGCCACACATCTACCCACTGCAAACTATTCAAAAAATCAGCAAACTTGGTAGGACCACCACCCGCCAGCGCAGCCTGTGGGGAGTGCCATCGGTCCAAAGACAAATCCAGGACGTTATTAAAATCGCCCAAGCAAATCACTGGGGTGGTAGGGGAAGGAGCTATGAAAGAAGCAGCTTGCTGTAGCACAGCATATGAGAAAGGAGGGGGGACATACACCGCTAAAATGTAATAGGGCTGGGAGTTCAGCTTACACTCTATAAATACAAATCTTCCATACGGGTCAGTTTCAATCGATAACAACTCAAATTGCACTGTCTTTTTAATCAGGACGGAGACACCCCTAGAAAAGGAGGAGTGAGAGGCATGGTAAGCCCAGCCCACCCAGGCCCGTCGTAAGGACAGTAACCTATGTCCCTCCAAGTGGGTCTCACTGAGGCATGCAATATCCGGGTCATATTTCTTAATCATATTCAGAATCAAAGATCGTTTGATTTTGTTATTCAGACCTCGAACATTCCATGCCAGAAATTTTAGATTAATCATGACCCCATGTAAGCTCTATGTACCTCCCGGATGGACCTCCCCCAAAATACATCTTGAGAATCAGCATTATTAACACCAGCAACACATGACGTATATGAGCCCCGCGTTGTAAGCCATTGCATCTGAAATATGAAACATCTTTGCCTCAGAAAATACTTAAATAAGAAAAATAACAAACTAAAGAAAGAAAACCGAAAACAGCAAAAGGAGGCGCAACTAGCAGCTTCCCAACTAACCATTCCCTCCCCGTACACCACCCCAAACTCCGGCATACTTATATCCCGAACAATCAACCCAAACTACCAAGCGCTAGGAAGGCCTAGATTCTCAACTGAACCTCTAACCCTCTCTAACCAACACCACTTGGACGTAAAAGTCTTGAGCCACCAATGCAAAGGAGGGGGGCTCCCCGAACTGTGATCGTTGCCTCCGGTAGACCAGGCCCCAGGCTCTTCAACGCAGGAGATCAGTCCGGAGCCAGTTGCCGAGCACCCGGCGCAAATCTGTCCAACCATTGGGCCGCCTCTCTAGGGGAATTAAAAAACTTGGTCTCCCCATCCGCCACAACCCGGAGCCTTGAGGGAAACAGCGTGGAGTATGAAATGTTGAGGTCTCGCAGACGCCGTTTAATGGGCATAAACTGGGCTCGGTCCTTCTGGACGTCTGCGGCAAAGTCCGGGAAGGCCGATACCTTGACTCCATTGCGGACCAACGGGCCCTTCGTGCGACCCAAGCGGAGAACCGAGTCACGGTCCTTATAGTGCAGGAATTTAGCGATGAAGGTGCGAGGAGGGGCACCAGGAGGTAGCGGCCGAGATGGTATCCTATGTGCTCGCTCCACCGTGAAATGGGCCGTAAAGGACTCAGCGCCATACATCTCTTTAAGCCAGGATTCGAGGAAGTCCTCCGGCTGCGAACCCTCTTCTCTTTCAGGCAGGCCTACAAATCTGACGTTGTTCCTGCGCAGCCGTCCCTCCATGTCCAGAAGCTTGGTCTGAAGGGAGGAAACCTGCTGGGTCACCGTGGATACGGACTGCTTAAGGGGGCCACACAAATCTTCCAGATTGGAGACCCGTGTCTCCGCCTCACCCACTCTCTCTCGGATACGTTGAACATCTTGGCGGAGCAAGGAGAGATCGCACTGCACCTTCTCCATCTTATCGGAGAGACGCTGTTCACTGCCAGCTATAGCCTCCAGCACTTGTTGAATAGACGGCGCCTCTGCTGCCTCCGGTGAATTGGCAGCAGACTCGGGAGGGGAGGTCGAGTGTGTTGGAGAGGCTCCATGAGAAGGAGCCGGTGTTACCCTGAGATTGGGTTGTCTGGTAAATCTTTCTAGTTTGGCCGCGGCCGCACTCTGGCCGCCCTTAACCATATTGGACAGGAGCAGTCACACTCACCCCACAGTAGGGTTACAGTATAGGATTGTAATTAGAAGGCGGCTGCAGCAAGGTTGCGTATAATCAGTGGCGGGCACCAACCGTGTCCGGTCTGTAGGTCAGAGTATCTATGATAGGAAGCACAGGGTCGTGTAAAAGTAACAGTACGGACGGAAATATCCTGCAGTAAATGCCGGGAGGCAAAAGTAGGATAGTGGTACGCAGTACACTGTAGGGTATTAGTGCAGCACAGCAGTGTAGTCAGTTCCAATCTATATGCAACTCCTGTGTGGTAGAATGGAAGGGCTGTGCAGTGGAAATAGCTGACTTTGGCCCTCATTCCGAGTCGTTCGCTCTGTATTTTTCATCGCATCGCAGTGAAATTCCGCTTAGTACGCATGCGCAATATTTGCACTGCGACTGCGCCAAGTAATTTTACAATGGAGATAGTATTTTTACTCACTGCTTTTTCATCGCTCCGGCGATCGTAGTGTGATTGACAGGAAATGGGTGTTACTGGGCGGAAACAGGCCGTTTTATGGGCGTGCGGGAAAAAACGCTACCGTTTCCGGAAAAAACGCAGGAGTGGCCGGGGAAACGGGGGAGTGTCTGGGCGAACGCTGGGTGTGTTTGTGACGTCAAACCAGGAACGACAAGCACTGAACTGATCGCAGATGCCGAGTAAGTGTGGAGCTACTCTGAAACTGCTAAGTAGTTTGTAATCGCAATATTGCGAATACATCGTTCGCAATTTTAAGATGCTAAGATACACTCCCAGTAGGCGGCGGCTTAGCGTGAGCAACTCTGCTAAATTCGCCTTGCGAGCGATCAACTCGGAATGAGGGCCCTTGTCTCCAATCTCAGGTGGATATTAGCATAGTCATTAGGAGAGTAAGAATAGGAGAGGTCAGCATGCAGTAAGGACCCAGTGTGCAGAGACAGTTCACAGGGCACATCAGATGAATGCAGCCTTTCCAAGCGTGGATGTCAGCCCAGAGCAGTGGGGCCGTCTGTATAACTTCTCCCAAAATGGCCGCAGTGCTCTTCCCCTTCCCTAGGAGTACCTGCTTCTTCTTCTTCTCCGGGTATCAGGGCTCCGGGCCGCAGCCTGTCAGGGAGAGGAGAGGCAGCTTCCACCTCCCAGTCGTCCCGGGGTGCTTGTCAGCAGCGGCAGCCCACCGCCCGAGCTCCGGGCGTCCCGCGGCCGAGGGCGCCGAAATTGAGGCCGGGGATCCGGAGGAGGCACAGGCCGCAGGGCCGGAAGTCAGCCGACGCCGTCCCACGAGTCCCGGAGACCGCAGAAAAGGATGCCCGCCGGTGCCCAGCAGTGTGAGGGAGGTATTCAGCCCGGGTAGGGACACCAGAGAGGTCAGGATGTGTGAAAGGATGGCTGTATTCGGGGAGCTCCCAAGATCCGCACCTTACTCCTTAGCTGCCGTGGCCACGCCCCCCGGTTGCAGAGGACTTTAGTTTCACATTAAAATACAATTCCTCTATCGGTTCTGCTTCCTTATCTGGGATATTGAGTACCTCTCTAATAGCATAAATGATAAATGAGGGCCTCAACTCCTGGGGACAGGGAATTATCCTCGTCCACCTCTGCACCTCCTTCATCAAACTCTGGTAGTTCAGAATCAGAGTCAGATTGCAATAATTGTGGGAGAGTGCGTTTATGAGAGACCAACAGGGGGGGCTGAGGAGCATGCCTGTGGTCCGGCAGCAGCTAACATGAATGTGTCCATAGTCTGTTTCAGGGTTTGTCTTTCTTGTTTAGCCGCAGCTAACAGAGAACAAGGATGACTGGCACCAGTTAAGATATTATTAATAATCAATATTTAACCAAAGTGGGACAATAAGAATACAACATGTATCAATCTTGGTGTGTCCATTTGGTGGTGCGCCCAGAGTCAGGAGAAGGTATGCAAACAACATAAGAAAAAGAGTCTTCTTTTTTCTTCTTATGTTGTTAGCCGTAGCTAACTCAATTAATACTTGTGATCATAGTTTAAATGATTCCATCCACTCAGGTTCCTGCACGTTACTACCCTGTGACGGGTAGTGAGCATTGGGTACACATTAGGGACCCCTGTGAGGAAGGTGTAAACCTAGCCTTGCATAAAGTACACACAGACTTATTTGCAGACATGCTTGAGCAGAAAACACAGATTAGTATGAAACACAGTGCAGTATTATACCCCTTTCACACCAAAATATGCAGGGTCTTACTAGGGAATACGGTCCCGGGATCATGCAGGGACATTCCCGGGTAAGACGCCTTGCATACCGCAGTCAGCAGCCCGGCATATTGCCGGGTTGCTGACGTCAGCGGTGACGGCGCAAGAGATCACATGATCTCCAAGCGCTGCCTGCTACATAGAGATTGAACGGGAGCCGGGGCGCATTGACCCGGCTCCCGCTCAAATTGACCAGGTTCCCGGGAAGATCCCGGGACCAACCCAGGTCGATTGCAGGGTTGAGATGCTGGGGCAGGAATCCCGGGATTTTTTCCCAGGTTGATGCTTTTTCATGTGCAATAACCCGGGAAATTTTGGTCTGTGTGAAAGGGGTATTAGGGAGATAGCACCCTTATTCCAGACCACCCTGAATGGAGTGACACAGTGAGGATTGGGATCAGCACACAATACAACAGACCGAGCAGCGGGGTGTCTCTTATGTGTATTTTTCCACACAGCGGTATAACTGCTGACTATGTGCTCCCCCCTTCACTATAACCCCCTGGTACCATACATTTGGTGATTCAGTGGGTCCTGTGGAGGAGCAGTCTCAGCGTGCAGCCTATTCAGAGCAGCAGCAGAAGGAAATGGCGCCTTTTAGCCACTGGTACCGCTCTCCGGAACGCCCAGCCCTCATAATGACACGCGGTCCCTACATGTTATTTATACTGACTTGTGTGTGTAAAAAGAGAGTGCTCTTTTTCTCCTTGTGTGTGAAAAAAGAGAGTGCGCAACCCGCTTTTAAAAATATAACGCCAGTTTGGGTACACAGCGGACACCGCCTCTGCTTCGGCATCTGGTAGGGGTGGCGACACGCTGCCGGCGTGAGCTCACACCCGAGGGGTATGAGAAACATCACCTCAGGAGCTCAGTGTCCTGTCAGCGGGGATACTAACCATTAACTCTGAAGAAATTGGTTCGTCCCCCGCCTGAGTCCCACGACGCAGGCAGACCGGTTGCCAGCCAGAGCTGCCTGAAAATAACAAACTAAAATAAATTTCTGAAGAAAACTCTCTGGAGAGCAACAGAATGCACCCTGTCTCCTTGGGCACATTTTCTAAACTGAGTCTGCAAGGAGGGGCATAGAGTGGAGGAGCTAGCACGCACTATTCATTTCTTAAAGTGCCAGGCTCCAATGGACACGATCTATACCCCATGGCAATATGCAATTCCCAGTATCCACTAGGACATTAGAGAAAAAATAGAAAGGGGAAATTCATTTTTTGGTACTAGCGCTGGGGACATTCCCCCTGCGTGTGCAGGGAGGAGACGGGACGTACTCTTTGGGGTGTATTCAATACCTGTCAAATCCTTTCCGACTGAAAGGATCCGACAGGTCAGTATTCAATGAGCTGGCCAAATCCAACACATCGGATTTGGCCGCTCCCGACAGCCGCTCCTCACCCGTCCGCGGTGCTCCGTCCTGACAGCTGCTTCTCACCCGTCCACGCCGCTCTGTCCTGACAGCCGCTCCTCACCCATCCACGCAACTCCGTCCCGACAGCCGCTCCTCACCCATCCACGCCACTCCGTCCTGACAGCCGCTTCTCACCCGTCCATGCCGCTCCGTCCTGACAACCGCTCCTCACCCGTCCACGCCGCTCCTCACCCGTCCACGCCCCTCTGTCCCGACAGCCACTTCTCACCCATCCACGCCGCTCCGTCCTGACAGCCGCTCCTCATCCATACACGCCACTCCGTCCCGACAGCTGCTCCCCACCTGTCCATGCCGCTCCATCCCGACAGCTGCTCCTCACCCGTCCATGCTCCGTCCCCACTCGTCTCCTCACATGGTCCCGTCCCCGCTGACCTGTCCCCCGTCTCACCTCCCCGGCAGCGCCGGATTAACAATGCAGCGGATGGAGCTGCAGCTCCAGGCCCCCACTGAAAATAGGCCCACAGGATCTGCTGCAACGCAGATAGTGTTGACAGGAGAGAAAAAAAAATTCTCCTGTCATCACAAACAGCATTCCCCCAGTCCAGTCCAAAGCTTTGCCCATCCCTTCCCAAACTGCTAGCAGCCATGCACAACCAAAAACTCACCCTCCGTGTCTTCCCAAGGCAAGCTCCACCGCAGGTCCGCGATAAGCCCCACCCCCTTAGTCAGTCTGCAGCTGTACCTGAATGACAGTTTCTCTGCTCTCACATAGCATCCAAAGCTGTGTACCTGGACCTTAAGCTCCGCCCCCTGGTTATTTCACTCGATTCCCCTTTC
The DNA here is from genome assembly GCF_028390025.1 of Pseudophryne corroboree. Lineage (NCBI taxonomy): Eukaryota > Metazoa > Chordata > Amphibia > Anura > Myobatrachidae > Pseudophryne > Pseudophryne corroboree. The sequence continues at coordinate 182,974,661 of NC_086445.1, forward strand.
ACCTGAAGCTACACCCCTGGGCCATGTTAAGCTCCGCCCCCTGGTCCAACGTTACTGAGCACCCCGTCAGCCAAAGCTCTGCCCACTGGACCACGCGCAGCGTTGTCTCAGTCTCACGCTCCCTGCTTCATCTGTAGTCCTGTCCTGTTGCTTCATCTAATGTCCTGTCCTGCTGCTTTAGCGGCCAGTCCTTTATTTATAAAGATTTAATATGCTGCCAAACAGTGGTGTGAGGTGTTCTGTAGCTGCTGTTTGTCACTGGCTGCTCTATGCCCTGCGTCTAGAGGGGTATCTGGTGGCAACATAATGGCAGCAGGGCATTATCCCTGGGCGTCGGCCTGTGTGGGGTGCTGGAGCAAGGCTTATTAAGCAGCCCCACCCAGGGCCGGCGCAAAGCAGCAAGCTGGGGTATGCATTGCTCCTCATTCAATGCCCACAGACCTGTGAGCTCCGAGAGGAAGGGCAGTCATCAGGCAGAGCAGCGGATGGAGGGGAGCTGCTGAAAAACATAAGAAATGTGCTGAGACCTGGAGGAAAGGGGAACCGCTGACTGTGCTAGTGTCCTGACTACTCAGACACACCCCCTCCATTGGCATGGCGGAACCGCAGAAGGCTTTGGCGAAAGAGAGTGGGAGCAGCTGCAGCCAGGTGTGAGGTAAGCAGAGCAGGTGTTTGTGTACAAGGGGTCATCGCTGGCATTTATCGGGCCCCCATACAGCCGTCAACCCCCTCCGGTGTCCTGCCTACTCCATCCAGCCTGTCACACTCCCAAACGCTCTGCCTGCCATGTCACTTCTCATTATCACATCCCTCATTTACTGCCTCACCTACACTCCCAAGATTCATTTCCTCATTCACTGCCCCTCTCTCTCTAACTGCCCCAGGTCTCTATCCTTGCTACAAGTGTCCCTTTCTCTCTCTCTGCTCCACGTCTCTATCACTAATGTAGCCCATACACTTATGAGATATCAGGTACAATCCTTCGATTTCGACCACATCTATGAGATAAATCGAAGGATTGCATGCACATTTAAGGTACCATGCGCCGCGATGCGCGGGCACGCCGCTCGAATGTCATGTCTCATGATATTATGTGCTGCATTTAATATTTATAGCATCGCAGTGCGATCGCATGTGTTTTTTTAAACATATGCAATATATTGCACTGCGATGGGCACCCGCCGCGTTGCTCCCACTCGGCGGTGACGTGCCCATCACGTGATTACCATGCGATCTATAGCATGATCGCATGGTAATCAGTTTGGCAGTTCAGGTGCGATGTCGCGTGTATGGGCACCATTACTGCCCCAGGTCTCTTCCCCTGCTCCAAGTGTCTCTCTCTATTTCTGCTCCATGTCTCTCTCTGCTCCATGTACCTCTCTCTTCTCCACGTATATTTCTCACTCTCTGTTCTACATCTCTCTCTGCTCCACTTATCTCTCTCTCTGCTCCACATCTCTCTCTCTGCTCCACGTCTCTCTATCTCTAACTGCCCCAGGTCTCTCTCCCTGCTCCAAGTGTCTCTTTCTCTCTGCTTCAAGTGTCTCTCTCTCTCTTTCTCTTTCTGCTCCATGTCTCTCTCTGCTTCAAGTGTCTCTTGCTCTCTCTCTCTGCCCCAAGAGTCTCTTGTTCTCTGTCTCTGCCCCAGGTCTCTTTTCCTCTTCTCTGCTCCACATCTTTCTCTCTCTGCTCCACGTCTCTCTCAGCTCCTTGTCTCTCTCTCTCTGCGCTCCACGTCTCTCTGCTCCACGTCTCTCTCTCTGCTCTACGTATCTCTTTCTCTGCTCCACGTATCTCTCTCTTCTCCACGTATCTCTCGCTCTGCTCCAAGTCTCTCTCTGCTCCAGGTGTGTCTCGCTCTTTGCTCCAGGTGTCTCTCTCTTTACTCCATGTCCCTCTCTCTGTCCCAGGTGTCTCTGGCTCTCTCTCTCTCTGCCCCAGGTGTCTCTCGCTCTCTCTGCCCCAGGTGTCTCTGACTCTCTCTGCCCCAGGTGCTTCTCACTCTCTCTGTCCCAGACATCTCTGTCTCTCTCTGTCCCAGCTACAAGGTGCATGATGGGAGAGTTGGACGAAACCACTGAACACATGGGGGCAGGCCATTAGGCCATTGAACGTCTTCATTAAAAAAAAAAATACATTCAATCGGCTGGTGGTTGATGGCAGGCACGCGGGCCCCCTGAGAAATAATGCCCCCTGCCTACCCCCCACTTAATCCGGCTCTGCTGCAGTGACACATAATAGGCCCTTCATGAATTTCCGCTCCAGGCCCATGTGGACATTAATTTGGCACTGCTCCCCGGTTATGAATGCAGTGAATCACTTGACGTCTGCAGCTGTACTACATCCGATGATGTAGGACCTGTGCAGTAAGGGCGGTGCATGAACAAAGTATCAAACATCGGTACTGTCAAAGTCGGAAAAATATCATGCTACACGTTGCCATATATCCACCCCATGCGCGTGCCTGCTGCACGTGCACATTCTCTCCCGTGCGTGCGGATACTCGCAGCCGTGTGATGGCGCCTCGGCCATGCG